>NW_027478763.1:109062-414513 GCF_051014685.1 Ptiloglossa arizonensis | reverse complement strand
ATAACGCATAACGTATAACGTATAACGTATAACGCATAACGTATAACGTATAACGAATAACGTATAACGTATAACGTATAACGTATAACGTATAACGTATAACGTATAACGTATAACGTATGACGTATAACGCATAACGTATAACGTATAACGCATAAACGTATAACGTATAACGTGTAACGTATAACGTATGACGTATCACGTATAAGGTATGACCTATGACGCATAACGTATAGCGTATAACGCATAACGTATAACGTATAACGTATAACGTATAACGTATAACGTATAACGCATAACGTATAACGTATAACGTATAACATATAACGTATAACGTATAACGTATAACGAATAACGTATAACGTATAACGTATAACGTCTAACGTATAATGTATAACGTATAACGTATAACGTATAACGTAAAACGTATAACGTATAACGTATAACGTATAACGTATAACGTATAACGTATAACGTATAACGTAAACGTATAACGTACAACGTATAACGTATAACGTATAACGTATATCCTATAACGCATAATGTATATCCTATAACGCATAACGTATAGCGTATAACGCATAACGTATACCGCATAACGTATAGCGTATAACGCATAACGTATAACGTATAACGTATAACGTATAACGTATAACGTATAACGTATAACGTATAAACGTATAACGTATAACGTATAACGTATAACGAATAACGTATAACGTATAACGTATAAGTATCACGTATAACGTATAACGTGTAACGTATAACGTATAACGTATAACGTATAACGTATAACGTATAACGTATAACGTATAACGTATAACGTATAACGTATAACGTATAACGTACAAGGTACAACGTATAACGTATAACGTATAACGTATACGTATAACGTATAAAGTATAACGTATAACGTATAACGTATAACGTATAACGTATAACGCATAACGTATAACGTATAGCGTATAACGCATAACGTATAACGTATAACGTATAACGTATAACGTATAAAGTATAACGTATAACGTATAACGGGAACGTGTAACGTCTAACGTATATCCTATAACGCATAACGTATAACGTATAACGTATAACGTATAACGTGAAACGTATAACGTATGACGTATCACGTATAACGTATAACGCATAACGTATAACGTATACCGTATACGTATAACGTCAAACGTATAACGTATAACGCATAACGTATAACGTATACCGTATAACGTATAACGTCAAACGTATAACGTATTACGTATAACGTATAACGTATAACGCATAACGTATAACGTATAACGTATAAGGCATAACGTATAACGTATAACGAATAACGTATACGTATAACGTATAACGTATAACGTATAACGTATAACGAATAACGTATAACGTATAACGTATAACGTATAACGTATAACGTATAACGTATAACGTATAATATAACGTATAACGTATAACGTATAATAACGTATAACGTATAACGTATAACGTATAACGTATAACGTATAACGTATAACGTATAACGTATCACGTATAACGTATAACGTGTAACGTATAACGTATAACGTATAACGTATAACGTATAACGTATAACGTATAACGTATAACGTATAACGTATAACGTATAACGTATAACGTATAACGTATAACGTATAACGTATAAAGTATAACGTATAACGTATAACGGGAACGTGTAACGTCTAACGTATATCCTATAACGCATAACGTATAACGTATAACGTATAAAGTATAACGTATAACGTATAACGGGAACGTGTAACGTCTAACGTATATCCTATAACGCATAACGTATAACGTATAACGTATAACGTATAACGTGTAACGTATAACGTATAACGTATAACGCATAACGTATAACGTATAACGTATAACGCATAACGTATAACGTATAACGAATAACGTATAACGTATAACGTATAACGTATAACGTATAACGTATAACGTATAACGTATAACGTATAACGTATAACGCATAACGTATAACGCATAACGTATAACGTATAACGTGTAACGTATAACGTATGACGTATCACGTATAAGGTATGACCTATAGCGCATAACGTGTAACGTATAACGTATAACGTATAACGTATAACGTATAACGTATAACGTATAACGTATAACGTATAACGTATAACGTATAACGTATAACGTATAACGTATAACGTATAACGTATAACGTATAACGTTATAACGTATAACGTATAACGTATAAACGTATAACGTATAACGTATAACGTATAACGTTATAACGAATAACGTATAACGTATAACGTATAACGTCTAACGTATAATGTATAACGTATAACGTATAACGTATAACGTAAAACGTATAACGTATAACGTATAACGTATAACGTATAACGTATAACGTATAACGTATAACGTAAACGTATAACGTATATCGTATAACGTATATCGTATAACGTATAACGTATAACGTATAACGTATAACGAATAACGTATAACGTATAACGTACAACGTATGAAGTATCACGTATAAGGTATGACCTATGACGCATACGTATAGCGTATAACGCATAACGTATAACGTATAACGTATAACGTATAACGTATAACGTATAACGTACAAGGTATCACGTATAACGTATATCCTATAACGCATAATGTATATCCTATAACGCATAACGTATAGCGTATAACGCATAACGTATACCGTATAACGTATAACGTATAACGTATAACGTATAACGTATAACGCATAACGTATAACGTATACCGTATAACGTATAACGTCAAACGTATAACGTATAACGTATAACGTACAACGTATAACGCATAACGTATAACGTATAAACGTATAACGCATAACGTATAACGTATAACGAATAACGTATAACGTATAACGTATAACGTATAACGTATAACGTATAACGTATAACGTATAACGTATAACGTATAACGTATAACGTATATCCTATAACGCATAACGTATAGCGTATAGCGCATAACGTATACCGTATAAACGTATAACGTATAACGTATAACGTATAACGCATAACGTATAACGTATACCGTATAACGTATAACGTCAAACGTATAACGTATGACGTATAACGCATAACGTATAACGCATAACGTATAACGTATAACGTGTAACGTATAACGTATGACGTATCACGTATAAGGTATGACCTATGACGCATAACGTATAGCGTATAACGCATAACGTATAACGTATAACGTATAACGTATAACGTATAACGTATAACGTATAACGTATAACGTATAACGTATAACGTATAACGTATAACGTATAACGTATAACGTATAACGAATAACGTATAACGTATAACGTATAACGTATCACGTATAACGTATAACGTGTAACGTATAACGTATAAACGTATAACGTATAACGTATAACGTATAACGTATAACGTATAACGTATAACGTATAACGTATAACGTATAACGTACAAGGTATCACGTATAACGTATATCCTATAACGCATAATGTATATCCTATAACGCATAACGTATAGCGTATAACGCATAACGTATACCGTATAACGTATAACGTATAACGTATAACGTATAACGTATAACGCATAACGTATAACGTATAGCGTATAACGCATAACGTATAACGTATAACGTATAACGTATAACGTGTAACGTATAACGTATAACGTATAACGTATAACGTATAACGATAACGTATAACGTATAAGGTATAACGTATAACGTAAAACGTATAACGTATAACGTATAACGTATAACGTATAACGTATAACGTATAACGTATAACGTATAACGTATAACGTATAACGTATAACGTATAACGTATAACGTATAACGTATAACGTATAACGTATAACGTATAACGTATAACGTATAACGTATAACGTATAACGTATAACGTATAACGTATAACGTATAACGTATAACGTACAAGGTATCACGTATAAACGTATATCCTATAACGCATAATGTATATCCTATAACGCATAACGTATAGCGTATAACGCATAACGTATACCGTATAACGTATAACGTATAACGTATAACGTATAACGCATAACGTATAACGTATACCGTATAACGTATAACGTCAAACGTATAACGTATAACGTATAACGTATAACGTATAACGCATAACGTATAACGTATAACGTATAACGCATAACGTATAACGTATAACGAATAACGTATAACGTATAACGTATAACGCATAACGTATAACGTATAACGTATAACGCATAACGTATAACGTATAACGAATAACGTATAACGTATAACGTATAACGTATAACGTAAAACGTATAACGTATAACGTATAACGTATAACGTATAAAGTATAACGTATAACGTATAACGTATAACGTATAACGTATAACGTATAACGTATAACGTATAACGTGTAACGTATAACGTATGACGTATCACGTATAAGGTATGACCTATAACGCATAACGTGTAACGTATAACGTATAACGTATAACGCATAACGTATAACGTATAACGTATAACGCATAAACGTGTAACGCATAACGAATAACGTATAACGTATAACGTATAACGTATAACGTATAACGTATAACGTATAACGTATAACGTATAACGTATAACGTATAACGTATAACGTATAACGTATAACGTACAAGGTATCACGTATAACGTATATCCTATAACGCATAATGTATATCCTATAACGCATAACGTATAGCGTATAACGCATAACGTATACCGTATAACGTATAACGTATAACGTATAACGTATAACGCATAACGTATAACGTATACCGTATAACGTATAACGTCAAACGTATAACGTATAACGTATAACGTATAACGTATAACGCATAACGTATAACGTATAACGTATAACGCATAACGTATAACGTATAACGAATAACGTATAACGTATAACGTATAACGTATAACGTATAACGTATAACGTATAACGTATAACGTATGACGTATAACGCATAACGTATAACGCATAACGTATAACGTATAACGTGTAACGTATAACGTATGACGTATCACGTATAAGGTATGACCTATGACGCATAACGTATAGCGTTATAACGCATAACGTATAACGTAATAACGTATAACGTATAACGTATAACGTATAACGTATAACGTATAACGTATAACGTATAACGTATAACGTATAACGAATAACGTATAACGTATAACGTATAACGTATCACGTATAACGTATAACGTGTAACGTATAACGTATAATGTATAACGTATAACGTATAACGTATAACGTATAACGTATAACGTATAACGTATAACGTATAACGTACAAGGTGTCACGTATAACGTATATCCTATAACGCATAATGTATATCCTATAACGCATAACGTATAGCGTATAACGCATAACGTATACCGTATAACGTATAACGTATAACGTATAACGTATAACGTATAACGCATAACGTATAACGTATAGCGTATAACGCATAACGTATAACGTATAACGTATAACGTATAACGTGTAACGTATAACGTATAACGTATAACGTATAACGTATAACGTATAACGTATAACGTATAACGTATAACGTATAACGTAAAACGTATAACGTATAACGTATAACGTATAACGTATAACGTATAACGTATAACGTATAACGTATAACGTATAACGTATAACGTATAACGTATAACGTATAACGTATAACGTATAACGTATAACGTATAACGTATAACGTATAACGTATAACGTATAACGTATAACGTATAACGTATAACGTATAACGTACAAGGTATCACGTATAACGTATATCCTATAACGCATAATGTATATCCTATAACGCATAACGTATAGCGTATAACGCATAACGTATACCGTATAACGTATAACGTATAACGTATAACGTATAACGTATAACGTATAACGTATAACGTATAACGTATAACGTATAACGTATAACGTATAACGTATAACGTATAACGTATAACGTATAACGTATAACGTATAACGTATAACGTATAACGTATAACGTATAACGTATAACGTATAACGTATAACGTATAACGTATAACGTATAACGTATAACGTATAACGTATAACGTATAACGTATAACGTATAACGTATAACGTATAACGTATAACGTATAACGTATAACGTATAACGTACAAGGTATCACGTATAACGTATAACGTATAACGTATAACGTATAACGTATAACGTATAACGTATAACGTATAACGCATAACGTATAACGTATAACGTATAACGCATAACGTATAACGTATAACGAATAACGTATAACGTATAACGTATAACGTATAACGTATAACGTATAACGTATAACGTATAACGTATAACGTATAACGTATAACGTATAACGCATAACGTATAACGTATAACGTATAACGTATAACGTATAACGTACAAGGTATAACGTATAACGTATAACGTATAACGTATAACGTATAACGTATAACGTATAACGTATAACGTATAACGTATAACGTATAACGTATAACGTATAACGCATAACGTATAACGTATAGCGTATAACGCATAACGTATAACGTATAACGTATAACGTATAACGTATAAAGTATAACGTATAACGTAAAACGGGAACGTGTAACGTCTAACGTATATCCTATCACGCATAACGTATAACGTATAACGTATAACGTATAACGTCTAACGTATAATGTATAACGTATAACGTATAACGTATAACGTAAAACGTAATAACGTATAACGTATAACGTATAACGTATAACGTATAACGTATAACGTATAACGTAAACGTATAACGTATAACGTATAACGTATAACGTATAACGTATATCCTATAACGCATAATGTATATCCTATAACGCATAACGTATAGCGTATAACGCATAACGTATACCGTATAACGTATAACGTATAACGTATAACGTATAACGCATAACGTATAACGTATACCGTATAACGTATAACGTCAAACGTATAACGTATAACGTATAACGTATAACGTATAACGCATAACGTATAACGTATAACGTATAACGTATAACGTATAACGTATAACGTACAAGGTATCACGTATAACGTATATCCTATAACGCATAATGTATATCCTATAACGCATAACGTATAGCGTATAACGCATAACGTATACCGTATAACGTATAACGTATAACGTATAACGTATAACGCATAACGTATAACGTATACCGTATAACGTATAACGTCAACGTCAAACGTATAACGTATAACGTATAACGTATAACGCATAAGGTATAACGTATAACGTATAACGCATAACGTATAACGTATAACGAATAACGTATAACGTATAACGTATAACGTATAACGTATAACGTATAACGTATAACGTATAACGTATGACGTATAACGCATAACGTATAACGCATAACGTATAACGTATAACGTGTAACGTATAACGTATGACGTATCACGTATAAGGTATGACCTATGACGCATAACGTATAGCGTATAACGCATAACGTATAACGTATAACGTATAACGTATAACGTATAACGTATAACGCATAACGTATAACGTATAACGTATAACATATAACGTATAACGTATAACGTATAACGAATAACGTATAACGTATAACGTATAACGTCTAACGTATAATGTATAACGTATAACGTATAACGTATAACGTAAAACGTATAACGTATAACGTATAACGTATAACGTATAACGTATAACGTATAACGTATAACGTAAACGTATAACGTATAACGTATAACGTATAACGTATAACGTATATCCTATAACGCATAATGTATATCCTATAACGCATAACGTATAGCGTATAACGCATAACGTATACCGTATAACGTATAACGTATAACGTATAACGTATAACGCATAACGTATAACGTATACCGTATAACGTATAACGTCAAACGTATAACGTATAACGTATAACGTATAACGTATAACGCATAACGTATAACGTATAACGTATAACGTATAACGTATAACGTATAACGTACAAGGTATCACGTATAACGTATATCCTATAACGCATAATGTATATCCTATAACGCATAACGTATAGCGTATAACGCATAACGTATACCGTATAACGTATAACGTATAACGTATAACGTATAACGCATAACGTATAACGTATACCGTATAACGTATAACGTCAAACGTATAACGTATAACGTATAACGTATAACGTATAACGCATAACGTATAACGTATAACGTATAACGCATAACGTATAACGTATAACGAATAACGTATAACGTATAACGTATAACGTATAACGTATAACGTATAACGTATAACGTATAACGTATGACGTATAACGCATAACGTATAACGCATAACGTATAACGTATAACGTGTAACGTATAACGTATGACGTATCACGTATAAGGTATGACCTATGACGCATAACGTATAGCGTATAACGCATAACGTATAACGTATAACGTATAACGTATAACGTATAACGTATAACGTATAACGTATAACGTATAACGTATAACGTATAACGTATAACGAATAACGTATAACGTATAACGTATAACGTATCACGTATAGCGTATAACGCATAACGTATACCGTATAACGTATAACGTATAACGTATAACGTATAACGCATAACGTATAACGTATACCGTATAACGTATAACGTCAAAACGTATAACGTATAACGTATAACGTACAACGTATAACGCATAACGTATAAGTATAACGTATAACGCATAACGTATAACGTATAACGAATAACGTATAACGTATAACGTATAACGTATAACGTATAACGTATAACGTATAACGTATAACGTATGACGTATAACGCATAACGTATAACGCATAACGTATAACGTATAACGTATAACGTATAACGTATAACGAATAACGTATAACGTATAACGTATAACGTATCACGTATAACGTATAACGTGTAACGTATAACGTATAACGTATAACGTATAACGTATAACGTATAACGTATAACGTATAACGTATAACGTATAACGTATAACGTATAACGTACAAGGTATCACGTATAACGTATATCCTATAACGCATAATGTATATCCTATAACGCATAACGTATAGCGTATAACGCATAACGTATACCGTATAACGTATAACGTATAACGTATAACGTATAACGTATAACGCATAACGTAATAACGTATAGCGTATAACGCATAACGTATAACGTATAACGTATAACGTATAACGTGTAACGTATAACGTATAACGTATAACGTATAACGTATAACGTATAACGTATAACGTATAAGGTATAACGTATAACGTAAAACGTATAACGTATAACGTATAACGTATAACGTATAACGTATAACGTATAACGTATAACGTATAACGTATAACGTATAAACGTATAACGTATAACGTATAACGTATAACGTATAACGTATAACGTATAACGTATAACGTATAACGTATAACGTATAACGTATAACGTATAACGTATAACGTATAACGTATAACGTATAACGTATAACGTATAACGTATAACGTATAAACGTACAAGGTATCACGTATAACGTATATCCTATAACGCATAATGTATATCCTATAACGCATAACGTATAGCGTATAACGCATAACGTATACCGTATAACGTATAACGTATAACGTATAACGTATAACGCATAACGTATAACGTATACCGTATAACGTATAACGTCAAACGTATAACGTATAACGTATAACGTATAACGTATAACGCATAACGTATAACGTATAACGTATAACGCATAACGTATAACGTATAACGAATAACGTATAACGTATAACGTATAACGTATAACGTATAACGTATAACGTATAACGTATAACGTATAACGTATAACGTATAACGTATAACGTATAACGTATAACGTATAACGTATAACGTATAACGTATAACGTATAACGCATAACGTATAACGCATACGTATAACGTATAACGTGTAACGTATAACGTATGACGTATCACGTATAAGGTATGACCTATAACGCATAACGCATAACGTGTAACGTATAACGTATAACGTATAACGTATAACGTATAACGTATACCGTATAACGTATAACGTCAAACGTATAACGTATAACGTATAACGTATAACGTATAACGCATAACGTATAACGTATAACGTATAACGCATAACGTATAACGTATAACGAATAACGTATAACGTATAACGTATAACGTATAACGTATAACGTATAACGTATAACGTATAACGTATAACGTATAACGTATAACGTATAACGTATAACGTATAACGTATAACGTATAACGTATAACGTATAACGTATAACGTGTAACGTATAACGTATGACGTATCACGTATAAGGTATGACCTATAACGCATAACGTGTAACGTATAACGTATAACGTATAACGCATAACGTATAACGTATAACGTATAACGCATAACGTGTAACGTATAACGAATAACGTATAACGTATAACGTATAACGTATAACGTATAACGTATAACGTATAACGTATAACGTATAACGTATAACGTATAACGTATAACGTATAACGTATAACGTACAAGGTATCACGTATAACGTATATCCTATAACGCATAATGTATATCCTATAACGCATAACGTATAGCGTATAACGCATAACGTATACCGTATAACGTATAACGTATAACGTATAACGTATAACGCATAACGTATAACGTATACCGTATAACGTATAACGTCAAACGTATAACGTATAACGTATAACGTATAACGTATAACGCATAACGTATAACGTATAACGTATAACGCATAACGTATAACGTATAACGAATAACGTATAACGTATAACGTATAACGTATAACGTATAACGTATAACGTATAACGTATAACGTATGACGTATAACGCATAACGTATAACGCATAACGTATAACGTATAACGTGTAACGTATAACGTATGACGTATCACGTATAAGGTATGACCTATGACGCATAACGTATAGCGTATAACGCATAACGTATAACGTATAACGTATAACGTATAACGTATAACGTATAACGTATAACGTATAACGTATAACGTATAACGTATAACGTATAACGAATAACGTATAACGTATAACGTATAACGTATCACGTATAACGTATAACGTGTAACGTATAACGTATAACGTATAACGTATAACGTATAACGTATAACGTATAGCGTATAACGCATAACGTATAACGTAAACGTATAACGTATAACGTGTAACGTATAACGTATAACGTATAACGTTATAACGTATAACGTATAACGTATAACGTATAACGTATAACGTAAAACGTATAACGTATAACGTATAACGTATAAGTATAACGTATAACGTATAACGTATAACGTATAACGTATAACGTATAACGTATAACGTATAACGTATAACGTATAACGTATAACGTATAACGTATAACGTATAACGTATATCGTATAACGTATAACGTATAACGTATAACGTATAACGTATAACGTATAACGTATAACGTATAACATACAAGGTATCACGTATAACGTATATCCTATAACGCATAATGTATATCCTATAACGCATAACGTATAGCGTATAACGCATAACGTATACCGTATAACGTATAACGTATAACGTATAACGTATAACGCATAACGTATAACGTATACCGTATAACGTATAACGTCAAACGTATAACGTATAACGTATAACGTATAACGTATAACGCATAACGTATAACGTATAACGTATAACGCATAACGTATAACGTATGACGAATAACGTATAACGTATAACGTATAACGTATAACGTATAACGTATAACGTATAACGTATAACGTATAACGTATAACGTATAAACGTATAACGTATAACGTATAAACGTATAACGTATAACGTATAACGTATAACGTATAACGTATAACGTACAAGGTATCACGTATAACGTATATCCTATAACGCATAATGTATATCCTATAACGCATAACGTATAGCGTATAACGCATAACGTATACCGTTATAACGTATAACGTATAACGTATAACGTAAACGCATAACGTATAACGTATACCGTATAACGTATAACGTCAAACGTATAACGTATAACGTATAACGTATAACGTATAACGCATAACGTATAACGTATAACGTATAACGCATAACGTATAACGTATAACGAATAACGTATAACGTATAACGTATAACGTATAACGTATAACGTATACGTATAACGTATAACGTATAACGTATACGCATAACGTATAACGCATAACGTATAACGTATAACGTGTAAACGTATAACGTATGACGTATCACGTATAAGGTATGACCTATAGCGCATAACGTGTAACGTATAACGTATAACGTATAACGTATAACGTATAACGTATAACGTATAACGTATAACGTATAACGTATAACGTATAACGTATAACGTATAACGTATAACGTATAACGTATAACGTATAACGTATAACGTATAAGTCTAACGTATAATGTATAACGTATAACGTATACGTATAAACGTAAAACGTATAACGTATAACGTATACGTATAACGTATAACGTATAACGTATAACGTATAACGTAAATGTTATAACGTATATCGTATAACGTATATCGTATAACGTATAACGTATACGTATAACGTATAACGAATAACGTATAACGTATAACGTACAACGTATGAAGTATCACGTATAAGGTATGACCTATGACGCATAACGTATAGCGTATAACGCATAACGTATAACGTATAACGTATAACGTATAACGTATAACGTATAACGTATAACGTACTAACGTATAACGTATAACGTATAACGTATAACGTATAACGTATAACGTATAACGTATAACGTATAACGTATAACGTATAACGTATAACGTATAACGTATAACGTATAACGTATAACGTATAACGTACAAGGTATCACGTATAACGTATATCCTATAACGCATAATGTATATCCTATAACGCATAACGTATAGCGTATAACGCATAACGTATACCGTATAACGTATAACGTATAACGTATAAACGTATAACGCATAACGTATAACGTATACCGTATAACGTATAACGTCAAACGTATAACGTATAACGTATAACGTACAACGTATAACGCATAACGTATACGTATAACGTATAACGCATAACGTATAACGTATAACGAATAACGTATAACGTATAACGTATAACGTATAACGTATAACGTATAACGTATAACGTATAACGTATAACGTATAACGTATAACGTATGACGTATAACGCATAACGTATACGCATAACGTATAACGTATAACGTGTAACGTATAACGTATGACGTATCACGTATAAGGTATGACTATGACGCATAACGTATAGCGTATAACGCATAACGTATAACGTATAACGTATAAACGTATAACGTATAACGTATAACGTATAACGTATAACGTATAACGTATAACGTATAACGTATAACGTATAACGTATAACGTATAACGTATAACGAATAACGTATAACGTATAACGTATAACGTATCACGTATAACGTATAACGTGTAACGTATAACGTATAACGTATAACGTATAACGTATAACGTATAACGTATAACGTATAACGTATAACGTATAACGTATAACGTACAAGGTATCACGTATAACGTATATCCTATAACGCATAATGTATATCTCATAACGCATAACGTATAGCGTATAACGCATAACGTATACCGTATAACGTATACCGTATAACGTATAACGTATAACGTATAAACGCATAACGTATAACGTATAGCGTATAACGCATAAACGTAACGTATAACGTATAACGTATAACGTATAACGTATAACGTATAACGTATAACGTATAACGTATAACGTATAACGTATAACGTATAACGTATAACGTATAACGTATAACGTATAACGTATAACGTTATAACGTATACGTATACGTATAACGTATAACGTATAACGTAAACGTATAACGTATAACGTATAACGTATAACGTATAACGTATAACGTATAACGTATAACGTATAACGTATAACGTATAACGTATAACGTATACGTTATACGTTATACGTTATACGTTATACGTTATACGTTATACGTTATACGTTATACGTTATACGTTATACGTTATACGTTATACGTTATACGTTATACGTATACGTTATACGTTATACGTTATACGTTTTACGTTATACGTTATACGTTATACGTTATACGTTATACGTTATACGTTATACGTTATACGTTATACGTTATACGTTACACGTTATACGTTATACGTTATACGTTATACGTTATGCGTTATACGCTATACGTTATACGTTATGCGTTATACGTTATACGTTATACGTTATACGTTATACGTTATACGGTATACGTTATGCGTTATACGCTATACGTTATGCGTTATAGGATATACATTATGCGTTATAGGATATACGTTATACGTGATACCTTGTACGTTATACGTTATACGTATACGTTATACGTTATACGTTATACGTTATACGTTATACGTTATACGTATACGTTATACGTTATACGTTACACGTTATACGTTATACGTGATACGTTATACGTTATACGTTATACGTTATTCGTTATACGTTATACGTTATACGTTATACGTTATACGTTATACGTTATACGTTATACGTTATACGTTATACGTTATACGTTATACGTTATACGTTATACGTTATACGTTATACGTTATGCGTTATACGCTATACGTTATATGCGTCATAGGTCATACCTTATACGTGATACGTCATACGTTATACGTTACACGTTATACGTTATACGTTATGCGTTATACGTTATGCGTTTATACGTCATACGTTATACGTTATACGTTATACGTTATACGTTATACGTTATACGTTATACGTTATACGTTATACGTTATACGTTATACGTTATTCGTTATACGTTTATACGTTATGCGTTATACGTTATACGTTATACGTTATGCGTTATACGTTGTACGTTATACGTTATACGTTATACGTTTGACGTTATACGTTATACGGTATACGTTATACGTTATGCGTTATACGTTATACGTTATACGTTATACGTTATACGGTATACGTTATGCGTTATACGCTATACGTTATGCGTTATAGGAATATACATTATGCGTTATAGGATATACGTTATACGTGATACCTTGTACGTTATACGTTATACGTTATACGTTATACGTTATACGTTATACGTTATACGTTATACGTTATACGTTATACGTTATACGTTATACGTTATACGTTATACGTTATACGTTATACGTTATACGTTATACGTTATACGTTATACGTTATACGTTATACGTTATACGTTATACGTTTACGTTATGCGTTATACGCTATACGTTATGCGTCATAGGTCATACCTTATACGTGATACTTCATACGTTGTACGTTATACGTTATACGTTATTCGTTTTATACGTTATACGTTATACGTATACGTTATACGATATACGTTATACGATATACGTTATACATTTACGTTATACGTTATACGTTATACGTTATACGTTATACGTTATACGTTATACGTTATACGTTTTACGTTATACGTTATACGTTATACGTTATACATTATACGTTAGACGTTATACGTTATACGTTATACGTTATACGTTACGTTATACGTTATACGTTATACGTTATACGTTATACGTTATACGTTATACGTTATACGTTTATACGTTATACGTTATACGTTATACGTTATACGTTATACGTTACACGTTATGCGCTATAGGTCATACCTTATACGTGATACGTCATACGTTTATACGTTACACGTTATACGTTATACGTTATGCGTTATACGTTTATGCGTTATACGTTATACGTTATACGTTATACGTTATACGTTATACGTTATACGTTATACGTTATACGTTATACGTTATCGTTATACGTTATACGTTATGCGTTATACGTTATACGTTATACGTTATGCGTTATACGTTATACGTTATACGTTATACGTTATACGTTTGACGTTATACGTTATACGGTATACGTTATACGTTATGCGTTATACGTTATACGTTATACGTTATACGTTATACGGTATACGTTATGCGTTATACGCTATACGTTATGCGTTTATAGGATATACATTATGCGTTATAGGATATACGTTATACGTGATACCTTGTACGTTATACGTTATACGTTATACGTTATACGTTATACGTTATACGTTATACGTTATACGTTATACGTTATACGTTATACGTTATACGTTATACGTTATACGTTATACGTTATACGTTATACGTTATACGTTATACGTTATACGTTATACGTTATTCGTCATACGTTATACGTTATGCGTTATACGTTATACGTTATACGTTATGCGTTATACGTTATACGTTATACGTTATACGTTATACGTTTGACGTTATACGTTATACGGTATACGTTATACGTTATGCGTTATACGTTATACGTTATACGTTATACGTTATACGGTATACGTTATGCGTTATACGCTATACGTTATGCGTTATAGGATATACATTATGCGTTATAGGATATACGTTATACGTGATACCTTGTATGTTATACGTTATACGTTATACGTTATACGTTATACGTTATACGTTATACGTTATACGTTATACGATATACGTTATACGTTATACGTTATACGTTATACGTTATACGTTATACGTTATACGTTATACGTTATACGTTATACGTTATACGTTATACGTTATACGTTATACGTTATACGTTATACGTTATACGTTATAGTTATACGTTTTACGTTATACGTTATACGTTATACGTTATACGTTATACGTTATACGTTATACGTTATACGTTATACGTTATACGTTACACGTTATACGTTATACGTTATACGTTATACGTTATGCGTTATACGCTATACGTTATACGTTATACGTTATACGTATACGTTATAGTTATACGTTACACGTTATACGTTATACGTGATACGTTATACGTTATACGTTATACGTTATTCGTTATACGTTATACGTTAATACGTTATACGTTATACGTTATACGTTATACGTTATACGTTATACGTTATACGTTATACGTTATACGTTATGCGTTATACGCTATACGTTATGCGTCATAGGTCATACCTTATACGTGATACGTCATACGTTATACGTTACACGTTATACGTTATACGTTATGCGTTATACGTTCATGCGTTTATACGTCATACGTTATACGTTATACGTTATACGTTATACGTTATACGTTATACGTTATACGTTATACGTTATTCGTTATACGTTATACGTTATGCGTTATACGTTATACGTTATACGTTATGCGTTATACGTTATACGTTATACGTTATACGTTATACGTTTGACGTTATACGTTATACGGTATACGTATACGTTTATGCGTTATACGTTATACGTTATACGTTATACGTATACGGTATACGTTATGCGTTATACGCTATACGTTATGCGTTATAGGATATACATTATGCGTTATAGGATATACGTTATACGTGATACCTTGTACGTTATACGTTATACGTTATACGTTATACGTTATACGTTATACGTTATACGTTATACGTTATACGTTATACGTTATACGTTATACGTTATACGTTATACGTTATTCGTTATACGTTACACGTTATGCGTTATACGTTATACGTTATACGTTATGCGTTATACGTTATACGTTATACGTTACACGTTATGCGTTATAGGTCATACCTTATACGTGATACGTCATACGTTATACGTTACACGTTATACGTTATACGTTATACGTTATACGTTATACGTTATACGTTATACGTTATACGTTATACGTTATACGTTATACGTTATACGTTATACGTTATACGTTATACGTTATACGTTATACGTTATACGTTATACGTTATTCGTTATACGTTATACGTTATGCGTTATTACGTTATACGTTATACGTTATGCGTTATACGTTATACGTTATACGTTATACGTTATACGTTTGACGTTATACGTTATACGGTATACGTTATACGTTATACGTTATACGTTATACGTTATACGTTACACGTTATGCGTTATGCGTTATAGGTCATACCTTATACGTGATACGTCATACGTTATACGTTACACGTTATACGTTATACGTTATGCGTTATACGTTATGCGTTATACGTTATACGTTATACGTTATACGTTATACGTTATACGTTATACGTTATACGTTATACGTTATACGTTATACGTTATACGTTATACGTTATACGTTAATACGTTATACGTTATACGTTATACGTTATACGTTATTCGTTATACGTTTATACGTTATGCGTTATACGTTATACGTTATACGTTATGCGTTTATACGTTATACGTTATACGTTATACGTTATACGTTTGACGTTATACGTTATACGGTATACGTTATACGTATGCGTTAACGTTATACGTTATACGTTATACGTTATACGGTATACGTTATGCGTTATACGCTATACGTTATGCGTTATGGATATACATTATGCGTTATAGGATATACGTTATACGTGATACCTTGTACGTTATACGTTATACGTTATACGTTATACGTTATACGTTATACGTTATACGTTATACGTTATACGTATACGTTATACGTTATACGTTATACGTTATACGTTATACGTTATAACGTTAATACGTTATACGTTATACGTTTATACGTTTATACGTTATACGTTATACGTTATACGTTATACGTTATACGTTATACGTTATACGTTATACGTTATACGTTATACGTTATACGTTTTACGTTATACGTTATACCTTATACGTTATACGTTATACGTTATACGTTATACGTTATACGTTATACGTTATACGTTACACGTTATACGTTATACGTTATACGTTATACGTTATGCGTTATACGCTATACGTTATACGTTATGCGTTATAACGTTATACGTTATACGTTATACGTTATACGTTATACGGTATACGTTATGCGTTATACGCTATACGTTTATGCGTTATAGGATATACATTATGCGTTATAGGATATACGTTATACGTGATACCTTGTACGTTATACGTTATACGTTATACGTTATACGTTATACGTTATACGTTATACGTTATACGTTATACGTTATACGTTATACGTTATACGTTACCCGTTATACGTTATACGTGATACGTTATACGTTATACGTTATACGTTATTCGTATCGTTATACGTTACTACGTTATACGTTATACGTTATGCGTTATACGTTATGCGTTATACGTCATACGTTATACGTTATACGTTATACGTTATACGTTATACGCTTATACGTTATACGTTATACGTTATTCGTTATACGTTATACGTTATGCGTTTATACGTTATACGTTATACGTTATGCGTTATACGTTGTACGTTATACGTTATACGTTATACGTTTGACGTTATACGTTATACGGTATACGTTATACGTTATGCGTTATACGTTATACGTTATACGTTATACGTTATACGGTATACGTTATGCGTTATACGCTATACGTGATACGTTATACGTTATACGTTATACGTTATTCGTTATACGTTATACGTTATACGTTATACGTTATACGTTATACGTTATACGTTATACGTTATACGTTATACGTTATACGTTATACGTTATGCGTTATACGCTATACGTTATGCGTCATAGGTCATACCTTATACGTGATACGTCATACGTTATACGTTACACGTTATACGTTATACGTTATGCGTTATACGTTATGCGTTATACATACGTCATACGTTATACGTTATACGTTATACGTTATACGTTATACGTTATACGTTATACGTTATACGTTATTCGTTATACGTTATACGTTATGCGTTATACGTTATACGTTATACGTTATGCGTTATACGTTATACGTTATACGTTATACGTTATACGTTTGACGTTATACGTTATACGGTATACGTTATACGTTATGCGTTATACGTTATACGTTATACGTTATACGTTATACGGTATACGTTATGCGTTATACGCTATACGTTATGCGTTATAGGATATACATTATGCGTTATAGGATATACGTTATACGTGATACCTTGTACGTTATACGTTATACGTTATACGTTATACGTTATACGTTATACGTTATGCGTTATACGTTATACGTTATACGTTATACGTTATACGTTTGACGTTATACGTTATACGGTATACGTTATACGTTATGCGTTATACGTTATACGTTATACGTTATACGTTATACGGTATACGTTATGCGTTATACGCTATACGTTATGCGTTATAGGATATACATTATGCGTTATAGGATATACGTTATACGTTATACGTTATACGTTATACGTTATACGTTTACGTTATACGTTATACGTTATACGTTATACGTTATACGTTATACGTTATACGTTATACGTTTTACGTTATACGTTATACGTTATACGTTATACATTATACGTTAGACGTTATACGTTATACGTTATACGTTATTCGTTATACGTTATACGTTATACGTTATATGTTATACGTTATACGTTATACGTTATGCGTTATACGTTATACGTTATACGTTATACGTTATACGTTATACGTTATGCGTTATACGCTATACGTTATGCGTCATAGGTCATACCTTATACGTGATACGTCATACGTTATACGTTACACGTTATACGTTATACGTTATGCGTTATACGTTATGCGTTATACGTCATACGTTATACGTTATACGTTATACGTTATACGTTATACGTTATACGTTATACGTTATACGTTATTCGTTATACGTTATACGTTATGCGTTATACGTTATACGTTATACCTTATGCGTTATACGTTATACGTTATACGTTATACGTTATACGTTTGACGTTATACGTTATACGGTATACGTTATACGTTATGCGTTATACGTTATACGTTATACGTTATACGTTATACGGTATACGTTATGCGTTATACGCTATACGTTATGCGTTATAGGATATACATTATGCGTTATAGGATATACGTTATACGTGATACCTTGTACGTTATACGTTATACGTTATACGTTATACGTTATACGTTATACGTTATGCGTTATACGTTATACGTTATACGTTATACGTTATACGTTTGACGTTATACGTTATACGGTATACGTTATACGTTATGCGTTATACGTTATACGTTATACGTTATACGTTATACGGTATACGTTATGCGTTATACGCTATACGTTATGCGTTATAGGATATACATTATGCGTTATAGGATATACGTTATACGTTATACGTTATACGTTATACGTTATACGTTTACGTTATACGTTATACGTTATACGTTATACGTTATACGTTATACGTTATACGTTATACGTTTTACGTTATACGTTATACGTTATACGTTATACATTATACGTTAGACGTTATACGTTATACGTTATACGTTATACGTTATGCGTGATAGGATATACGTTAG
The DNA here is from genome assembly GCF_051014685.1 of Ptiloglossa arizonensis. NCBI lineage: Eukaryota > Metazoa > Arthropoda > Insecta > Hymenoptera > Colletidae > Ptiloglossa > Ptiloglossa arizonensis. Next base: position 393,071 of record NW_027478763.1, on the reverse strand, counting down.
ACGTTACACGTTCCCGTTATACGTTATACGTTATACTTTATACGTTATACGTTATACGTTATACGTTATACGTTATGCGTTATACGCTATACGTTATACGTTATGCGTTATACGTTATACGTTATACGTTATACGTTATACGTTATACGTTATACGTTATACGTTATACGTTATACGTTATACGTTATACGTTATACGTTATACCTTGTACGTTATACGTTATACGTTATACGTTATACGTTATACGTTATGCGTTATACGTTATACGTTATACGTTATACGTTATACGTTATACGTTATACGTTATACGTTATACGTTATACGTTATACGTTATACGTTATTCGTTATACGTTATACGTTATGCGTTATACGTTATACGTTATACGTTATGCGTTATACGTTATACGTTATACGTTATACGTTATACGTTATACGTTATACGTTATACGTTATACGTGATACCTTGTACGTTATACGTTATACGTTATACGTTATACGTTATACGTTATACGTTATACGTTATACGTTATACGTTATACGTTATACGTTATACGTTATACGTTATACGTTATACGTTATACGTTATACGTTATACGTTATACGTTATACGTTATACGTTATACGTTATACGTTATACGTTATACGTTATACGTTATACGTTATACGTTATACGTTATACGTTATACGTTATACGTTATACGTTATACGTTATACGTTATACGTTATACGTTATACGTTATACGTTATACGTTATACGGTATACGTTATGCGTTATACGCTATACGTTATGCGTTATAGGATATACATTATGCGTTATAGGATATACGTTATACGTGATACCTTGTACGTTATACGTTATACGTTATACGTTATACGTTATACGTTATACGTTATACGTTATACGTTATACGTTATACGTTATACGTTATACGTTATACGTTATACGTTATACGTTATACGTTATACGTTATACGTTATACGTTATACGTTATACGTTATACGTTATACGTTATACGTTATACGTTATACGTTATACGTTTTACGTTATACGTTATACGTTATACGTTATACGTTATACGTTATACGTTATACGTTATACGTTATACGTTATACGTTACACGTTATACGTTATACGTTATACGTTATACGTTATGCGTTATACGCTATACGTTATACGTTATGCGTTATACGTTATACGTTATACGTTATACGTTATACGTTATACGGTATACGTTATGCGTTATACGCTATACGTTATGCGTTATAGGATATACATTATGCGTTATAGGATATACGTTATACGTGACACCTTGTACGTTATACGTTATACGTTATACGTTATACGTTATACGTTATACGTTATACGTTATACGTTATACATTATACGTTATACGTTACACGTTATACGTTATACGTGATACGTTATACGTTATACGTTATACGTTATTCGTTATACGTTATACGTTATACGTTATACGTTATACGTTATACGTTATACGTTATACGTTATACGTTATACGTTATACGTTATACGTTATGCGTTATACGCTATACGTTATGCGTCATAGGTCATACCTTATACGTGATACGTCATACGTTATACGTTACACGTTATACGTTATACGTTATGCGTTATACGTTATGCGTTATACGTCATACGTTATACGTTATACGTTATACGTTATACGTTATACGTTATACGTTATACGTTATACGTTATTCGTTATACGTTATACGTTATGCGTTATACGTTATACGTTATACGTTATGCGTTATACGTTATACGTTATACGTTATACGTTATACGTTTGACGTTATACGTTATACGGTATACGTTATACGTTATGCGTTATACGTTATACGTTATACGTTATACGTTATACGGTATACGTTATGCGTTATACGCTATACGTTATGCGTTATAGGATATACATTATGCGTTATAGGATATACGTTATACGTGATACCTTGTACGTTATACGTTATACGTTATACGTTATACGTTATACGTTATACGTTATACGTTATACGTTATACGTTATACGTTATACGTTATACGTTATACGTTATACGTTATTCGTTATGCGTTACACGTTATGCGTTATACGTTATACGTTATACGTTATGCGTTATACGTTATACGTTATACGTTACACGTTATGCGTTATAGGTCATACCTTATACGTGATACGTCATACGTTATACGTTACACGTTATACGTTATACGTTATACGTTATACGTTATACGTTATACGTTATACGTTATACGTTATACGTTATACGTTATACGTTATACGTTATACGTTATACGTTATACGTTATACGTTATACGTTATACGTTATACGTTATTCGTTATACGTTATACGTTATGCGTTATACGTTATACGTTATACGTTATGCGTTATACGTTATACGTTATACGTTATTCGTTATACGTTATACGTTATGCGTTATACGTTATACGTTATACGTTATGCGTTATACGTTATACGTTATACGTTATACGTTATACGTTTGACGTTATACGTTATACGGTATACGTTATACGTTATGCGTTATACGTTATACGTTATACGTTATACGTTATACGGTATACGTTATGCGTTATACGCTATACGTTATGCGTTATAGGATATACATTATGCGTTATAGGATATACGTTATACGTGATACCTTGTACGTTATACGTTATACGTTATACGTTATACGTTATACGTTATACGTTATACGTTATACGTTATACGTTATACGTTATACGTTATACGTTATACGTTATACGTTATACGTTATACGTTATACGTTATACGTTATACGTTATACGTTATACGTTATACGTTATACGTTATACGTTATACGTTATACGTTATACGTTATACGTTATACGTTTTACGTTATACGTTATACCTTATACGTTATACGTTATACGTTATACGTTATACGTTATACGTTATACGTTATACGTTACACGTTATACGTTATACGTTATACGTTATACGTTATGCGTTATACGCTATACGTTATACGTTATGCGTTATACGTTATACGTTATACGTTATACGTTATACGTTATACGGTATACGTTATGCGTTATACGCTATACGTTATGCGTTATAGGATATACATTATGCGTTATAGGATATACGTTATACGTGATACCTTGTACGTTATACGTTATACGTTATACGTTATACGTTATACGTTATACGTTATACGTTATACGTTATACGTTATACGTTATACGTTATACGTTACACGTTATACGTTATACGTGATACGTTATACGTTATACGTTATACGTTATTCGTTATACGTTATACGTTATACGTTATACGTTATACGTTATACGTTATACGTTATACGTTATACGTTATACGTTATACGTTATACGTTATACGTTATACGTTATACGTTATGCGTTATACGCTATACGTTATGCGTCATAGGTCATACCTTATACGTGATACGTCATACGTTATACGTTACACGTTATACGTTATACGTTATGCGTTATACGTTATGCGTTATACGTCATACGTTATACGTTTGACGTTATACGTTATACGGTATACGTTATACGTTATGCGTTATACGTTATACGTTATACGTTATACGTTATACGGTATACGTTATGCGCTATACGCTATACGTTATGCGTTATAGGATATACGTTATACGTTATACGTTATACGTTATACGTTATACGTTATACGTTATACGTTATACGTTATACGTTATACGTTATACGTTATTCGTTATACGTTATACGTTATGCGTTATACGTTATACGTTATACGTTATGCGTTATACGTTGTACGTTATACGTTATACGTTATACGTTTGACGTTATACGTTATACGGTATACGTTATACGTTATGCGTTATACGTTATACGTTATACGTTATACGTTATACGTTATACGGTATACGTTATGCGTTATACGCTATACGTTATGCGTTATAGGATATACATTATGCGTTATAGGATATACGTTATACGTGATACCTTGTACGTTATACGTTATACGTTATACGTTATACGTTATACGTTATACGTTATGCGTTATACGCTATACGTTATGCGTCATAGGTCATACCTTATACGTGATACTTCATACGTTGTACGTTATACGTTATACGTTATTCGTTATACGTTATACGTTATACGTTATACGTTATACGATATACGTTATACGATATACGTTATACGTTTACGTTATACGTTATACGTTATACGTTATACGTTATACGTTATACGTTATACGTTATACGTTTTACGTTATACGTTATACGTTATACGTTATACATTATACGTTAGACGTTATACGTTATACGTTATACGTTATTCGTTATACGTTATACGTTATACGTTATACGTTATACGTTATACGTTATACGTTATACGTTATACGTTATACGTTATACGTTATACGTTATACGTTATACGTTATACGTTATACGTTATACGTTATACGTTATACGTTATACGTTATACGTTATACGTTATACGTTATACGTTATACGTTATACGTTACACGTTATGCGCTATAGGTCATACCTTATACGTGATACGTCATACGTTATACGTTACACGTTATACGTTATACGTTATGCGTTATACGTTATGCGTTATACGTTATACGTTATACGTTATACGTTATACGTTATACGTTATACGTTATACGTTATACGTTATACGTTATTCGTTATACGTTATACGTTATGCGTTATACGTTATACGTTATACGTTATGCGTTATACGTTATACGTTATACGTTACACGTTATACGTTATACGTTATACGTTATACGTTATGCGTTATAGGATATACGTTAGACGTTACACGTTCCCGTTATACGTTATACGTTATACTTTATACGTTATACGTTATACGTTATGCGTTATAGGATATACGTTAGACGTTACACGTTCCCGTTATACGTTATACGTTATACTTTATACGTTATACGTTATACGTTATACGTTATACGTTATACGTTATACGTTATACGTTATACGTTATACGTTATACGTTATACGTTATACGTTATACGTTATACGTTATACGTTACACGTTATACGTTATACGTGATACGTTATACGTTATACGTTATACGTTATACGTTATACGTTATACGTTATACGTTATACGTTATATTATACGTTATACGTTATACGTTATATTATACGTTATACGTTATACGTTATACGTTATACGTTATACGTTATACGTTATACGTTATTCGTTATACGTTATACGTTATACGTTATACGTTATACGTTATACGTTATTCGTTATACGTTATACGTTATGCCTTATACGTTATACGTTATACGTTATGCGTTATACGTTATACGTTATACGTAATACGTTATACGTTTGACGTTATACGTTATACGGTATACGTTATACGTTATGCGTTATACGTTATACGTTTGACGTTATACGTTATACGGTATACGTTATACGTTATGCGTTATACGTTATACGTGATACGTCATACGTTATACGTTACACGTTATACGTTATACGTTATACGTTATACGTTATGCGTTATAGGATATACGTTAGACGTTACACGTTCCCGTTATACGTTATACGTTATACTTTATACGTTATACGTTATACGTTATACGTTATACGTTATGCGTTATACGCTATACGTTATACGTTATGCGTTATACGTTATACGTTATACGTTATACGTTATACGTTATACGTTATACGTTATACGTTATACGTTATACGTTATACGTTATACGTTGTACCTTGTACGTTATACGTTATACGTTATACGTTATACGTTATACGTTATACGTTATACGTTATACGTTATACGTTATACGTTATACGTTATACGTTACACGTTATACGTTATACGTGATACGTTATACGTTATACGTTATACGTTATTCGTTATACGTTATACGTTATACGTTATACGTTATACGTTATACGTTATACGTTATACGTTATACGTTATACGTTATACGTTATACGTTATGCGTTATACGCTATACGTTATGCGGTATACGTTATGCGTTATACGCTATACGTTATGCGTTATAGGATATACATTATGCGTTATAGGATATACGTTATACGTTATACGTTATACGTTGTACGTTATACGTTTACGTTATACGTTATACGTTATACGTTATACGTTATACGTTATACGTTATACGTTATACGTTTTACGTTATACGTTATACGTTATACGTTATACATTATACGTTAGACGTTATACGTTATACGTTATACGTTATTCGTTATACGTTATACGTTATACGTTATATGTTATACGTTATACGTTATACGTTATGCGTTATACGTTATACGTTATACGTTATACGTTATACGTTATACGTTATGCGTTATACGCTATACGTTATGCGTCATAGGTCATACCTTATACGTGATACGTCATACGTTATACGTTACACGTTATACGTTATACGTTATGCGTTATACGTTATACGTTATGCGTTATACGTCATACGTTATACGTTATACGTTATACGTTATACGTTATACGTTATACGTTATACGTTATACGTTATTCGTTATACGTTATACGTTATGCGTTATACGTTATACGTTATACGTTATGCGTTATACGTTATACGTTATACGTTATACGTTATACGTTTGACGTTATACGTTATACGGTATACGTTATACGTTATGCGTTATACGTTATACGTTATACGTTATACGTTATACGGTATACGTTATGCGTTATACGCTATACGTTATGCGTTATAGGATATACATTATGCGTTATAGGATATACGTTATACGTGATACCTTGTACGTTATACGTTATACGTTATACGTTATACGTTATACGTTATACGTTATGCGTTATACGTTATACGTTATACGTTATACGTTATACGTTTGACGTTATACGTTATACGGTATACGTTATACGTTATGCGTTATACGTTATACGTTATACGTTATACGTTATACGTTATACGGTATACGTTATACGTTATACGTTTTACGTTATACGTTATACGTTATACGTTATACATTATACGTTAGACGTTATACGTTATACGTTATACGTTATACGTTATGCGTTATAGGATATACGTTAGACGTTACACGTTCCCGTTATACGTTATACGTTATACTTTATACGTTATACGTTATACGTTATACGTTATACGTTATGCGTTATACGCTATACGTTATACGTTATGCGTTATACGTTATACGTTATACGTTATACGTTATACGTTATACGTTATACGTTATACGTTATGCGTTATAGGATATACGTTAGACGTTACACGTTCCCGTTATACGTTATACGTTATACTTTATACGTTATACGTTATACGTTATACGTTATACGTTATGCGTTATACGCTATACGTTATACGTTATGCGTTATACGTTATACGTTATACGTTATACGTTATACGTTATACGTTATACGTTATACGTTATACGTTATACGTTATACGTTATACGTTATACGTTATACCTTGTACGTTATACGTTATACGTTATACGTTATACGTTATACGTTATACGTTATACGTTATACGTTATACGTTATACGTTATACGTTATACGTTACACGTTATACGTTATACGTGATACGTTATACGTTATACGTTATACGTTATTCGTTATACGTTATACGTTATACGTTATACGTTATACGTTATACGTTATACGTTATACGTTATACGTTATACGTTATACGTTATACGTTATACGTTATGCGTTATACGCTATACGTTATACGGTATACGTTATGCGTTATACGCTATACGTTATGCGTTATAGGATATACATTATGCGTTATAGGATATACGTTATACGTTATACGTTATACGTTATACGTTATACGTTATACGTTTACGTTATACGTTATACGTTATACGTTATACGTTATACGTTATACGTTATACGTTTTACGTTATACGTTATACGTTATACGTTATACATTATACGTTAGACGTTATACGTTATACGTTATACGTTATTCGTTATACGTTATACGTTATACGTTATATGTTATACGTTATACGTTATACGTTATGCGTTATACGTTATACGTTATACGTTATACGTTATACGTTATACGTTATGCGTTATACGCTATACGTTATGCGTCATAGGTCATACCTTATACGTGATACGTCATACGTTATACGTTACACGTTATACGTTATACGTTATGCGTTATACGTTATGCGTTATACGTCATACGTTATACGTTATACGTTATACGTTATACGTTATACGTTATACGTTATACGTTATACGTTATTCGTTATACGTTATACGTTATGCGTTATACGTTATACGTTATACGTTATGCGTTATACGTTATACGTTATACGTTATACGTTATACGTTTGACGTTATACGTTATACGGTATACGTTATACGTTATGCGTTATACGTTATACGTTATACGTTATACGTTATACGGTATACGTTATGCGTTATACGCTATACGTTATGCGTTATAGGATATACATTATGCGTTATAGGATATACGTTATACGTGATACCTTGTACGTTATACGTTATACGTTATACGTTATACGTTATACGTTATACGTTATGCGTTATACGTTATACGTTATACGTTATACGTTATACGTTTGACGTTATACGTTATACGGTATACGTTATACGTTATGCGTTATACGTTATACGTTATACGTTATACGTTATACGGTATACGTTATGCGTTATACGCTATACGTTATGCGTTATAGGATATACATTATGCGTTATAGGATATACGTTATACGTTATACGTTATACGTTATACGTTATACGTTTACGTTATACGTTATACGTTATACGTTATACGTTATACGTTATACGTTATACGTTTTACGTTATACGTTATACGTTATACGTTATACATTATACGTTAGACGTTATACGTTATACGTTATACGTTATACGTTATGCGTTATAGGATATACGTTAGACGTTACACGTTCCCGTTATACGTTATACGTTATACTTTATACGTTATACGTTATACGTTATACGTTATACGTTATGCGTTATACGCTATACGTTATACGTTATGCGTTATACGTTATACGTTATACGTTATACGTTATACGTTATGCGTTATACGTTATACGTTATACGTTATACGTTATACGGTATACGTTATGCGTTATACGCTATACGTTATGCGTTATAGGATATACATTATGCGTTATAGGATATACGTTATACGTGATACCTTGTACGTTATACGTTATACGTTATACGTTATACGTTATACGTTATACGTTATACGTTATACGTTATACGTTATACGTTATACGTTATACGTTATACGTTATACGTTATACGTTATACGTTATACGTTATACGTTATACGTTATACGTTATACGTTATACGTTATACGTTATACGTTATACGTTATACGTTATACGTTATACGTTATACGTTATACGTTATACGTTATACGTTATACGTTATACGTTATACGTTATACGTTATACGTTATACGTTATACGTTATACGTTATACGTTATATTATACGTTATACGTTATACGTTATATTATACGTTATACGTTATACGTTATACGTTATACGTTATACGTTATACGTTATACGTTATACGTTATTCGTTATACGTTATACGTTATACGTTATACGTTATACGATATACGTTATACGTTTACGTTATACGTTACACGTTATACGTTATACGTTATACGTTATACGTTATACGTTATACGTTATACGTTATACGTTATACGTTATACGTTATACGTTATACGTTATACGTTATACGTTATACGTTATGCGTTATACGTTATACGTTATACGTTATACGTTATGCGTTATACGCTATACGTTATGCGTTATAGGATATACATTATGCGTTATAGGATATACGTTATACGTGATACCTTGTACGTTATACGTTATACGTTATACGTTATACGTTATACGTTATACGTTATACGTTATACGTTATACGTTATACGTTATACGTTATACGTTACACGTTATACGTTATACGTGATACGTTATACGTTATACGTTATACGTTATTCGTTATACGTTATACGTTATACGTTATACGTTATACGTTATATGTTATACGTTATACGTTATACGTTATGCGTTATACGTTATACGTTATACGTTATACGTTATACGTTATACGTTATGCGTTATACGCTATACGTTATGCGTCATAGGTCATACCTTATACGTGATACGTCATACGTTATACGTTACACGTTATACGTTATACGTTATGCGTTATACGTTATGCGTTATACGTCATACGTTATACGTTATACGTTATACGTTATACGTTATACGTTATACGTTATACGTTATACGTTATTCGTTATACGTTATACGTTATGCGTTATACGTTATACGTTATACGTTATGCGTTATACGTTATACGTTATACGTTATACGTTATACGTTTGACGTTATACGTTATACGGTATACGTTATACGTTATGCGTTATACGTTATACGTTATACGTTATACGTTATACGGTATACGTTATGCGTTATACGCTATACGTTATGCGTTATAGGATATACATTATGCGTTATAGGATATACGTTATACGTGATACCTTGTACGTTATACGTTATACGTTATACGTTATACGTTATACGTTATACGTTATGCGTTATACGTTATACGTTATACGTTATACGTTATACGTTTGACGTTATACGTTATACGGTATACGTTATACGTTATGCGTTATACGTTATACGTTATACGTTATACGTTATACGGTATACGTTATGCGTTATACGCTATACGTTATGCGTTATAGGATATACATTATGCGTTATAGGATATACGTTATACGTTATACGTTATACGTTATACGTTATACGTTTACGTTATACGTTATACGTTATACGTTATACGTTATACGTTATACGTTATACGTTTTACGTTATACGTTATACGTTATACGTTATACATTATACGTTAGACGTTATACGTTATACGTTATACGTTATACGTTATGCGTTATAGGATATACGTTAGACGTTACACGTTCCCGTTATACGTTATACGTTATACTTTATACGTTATACGTTATACGTTATACGTTATACGTTATGCGTTATACGCTATACGTTATACGTTATGCGTTATACGTTATACGTTATACGTTATACGTTATACGTTATGCGTTATACGTTATACGTTATACGTTATACGTTATACGGTATACGTTATGCGTTATACGCTATACGTTATGCGTTATAGGATATACATTATGCGTTATAGGATATACGTTATACGTGATACCTTGTACGTTATACGTTATACGTTATACGTTATACGTTATACGTTATACGTTATACGTTATACGTTATACGTTATACGTTATACGTTATACGTTATACGTTATACGTTATACGTTATACGTTATACGTTATACGTTATACGTTATACGTTATACGTTATACGTTATACGTTATACGTTATACGTTATACGTTATACGTTATACGTTATACGTTATACGTTATACGTTATACGTTATACGTTATACGTTATACGTTATATTATACGTTATACGTTATACGTTATATTATACGTTATACGTTATACGTTATACGTTATACGTTATACGTTATACGTTATACGTTATACGTTATTCGTTATACGTTATACGTTATACGTTATACGTTATACGATATACGTTATACGTTTACGTTATACGTTACACGTTATACGTTATACGTTATACGTTATACGTTATACGTTATACGTTATACGTTATACGTTATACGTTATACGTTATACGTTATACGTTATACGTTATACGTTATACGTTATGCGTTATACGTTATACGTTATACGTTATACGTTATACGTTATACGTTATACGGTATACGTTATGCGTTATACGCTATACGTTATGCGTTATAGGATATACATTATGCGTTATAGGATATATGTTATACGTGATACCTTGTACGTTATACGTTATACGTTATACGTTATACGTTATACGTTATACGTTATACGTTATACGTTATACGTTATACGTTATACGTTATACGTTATACGTTATACGTTATACGTTACACGTTATACGTTATACGTGATACGTTATACGTTATACGTTATACGTTATTCGTTATACGTTATACGTTATACGTTATACGTTATACGTTATACGTTATACGTTATACGTTATACGTTATACGTTATACGTTATACGTTATGCGTTATACGCTATACGTTATGCGTCATAGGTCATACCTTATACGTGATACGTCATACGTTATACGTTACACGTTATACGTTATACGTTATGCGTTATACGTTATGCGTTATACGTCATACGTTATACGTTATACGTTATACGTTATACGTTATACGTTATACGTTATACGTTATACGTTATACGTTATACGTTATACGTTATACGTTATACGTTATGCGTTATACGTTATACGTTATACGTTATACGTTATACGTTTGACGTTATACGTTATACGGTATACGTTATACGTTATGCGTTATACGTTATACGTTATACGTTATACGTTATACGGTATACGTTATGCGTTATACGCTATACGTTATGCGTTATAGGATATACATTATGCGTTATAGGATATACGTTATACGTGATACCTTGTACGTTATACGTTATACGTTATACGTTATACGTTATACGTTATACGTTATGCGTTATACGTTATACGTTATACGTTATACGTTATACGTTTGACGTTATACGTTATACGGTATACGTTATACGTTATGCGTTATACGTTATACGTTATACGTTATACGTTATACGGTATACGTTATGCGTTATACGCTATACGTTATGCGTTATAGGATATACATTATGCGTTATAGGATATACGTTATACGTTATACGTTATACGTTATACGTTATACGTTTACGTTATACGTTATACGTTATACGTTATACGTTATACGTTATACGTTATACGTTTTACGTTATACGTTATACGTTATACGTTATACATTATACGTTAGACGTTATACGTTATACGTTATACGTTATACGTTATGCGTTATAGGATATACGTTAGACGTTACACGTTCCCGTTATACGTTATACGTTATACTTTATACGTTATACGTTATACGTTATACGTTATACGTTATGCGTTATACGCTATACGTTATACGTTATGCGTTATACGTTATACGTTATACGTTATACGTTATACGTTATACGTTATACGTTATACGTTATACGTTATACGTTATACGTTATACGTTATACGTTATACCTTGTACGTTATACGTTATACGTTATACGTTATACGTTATACGTTATGCGTTATACGTTATACGTTATACGTTATACGTTATACGTTATACGTTATACGTTATACGTTATACGTTATACGTTATACGTTATTCGTTATACGTTATACGTTATGCGTTATACGTTATACGTTATACGTTATGCGTTATACGTTATACGTTATACGTTATACGTTATACGTTTGACGTTATACGTTATACGGTATACGTTATACGTTATGCGTTATACGTTATACGTTATACGTTATACGTTATACGGTATACGTTATGCGTTATACGCTATACGTTATGCGTTATAGGATATACATTATGCGTTATAGGATATACGTTATACGTGATACCTTGTACGTTATACGTTATACGTTATACGTTATACGTTATACGTTATACGTTATACGTTATACGTTATACGTTATACGTTATACGTTATACGTTATACGTTATACGTTATACGTTATACGTTATACGTTATACGTTATACGTTATACGTTATACGTTATACGTTATACGTTATACGTTATACGTTATACGTTATACGTTATACGTTATACGTTATACGTTATACGTTATACGTTATACGTTATACGTTATACGTTATACGTTATACGTTATACGTTATATTATACGTTATACGTTATACGTTATATTATACGTTATACGTTATACGTTATACGTTATACGTTATACGTTATACGTTATACGTTATACGTTATTCGTTATACGTTATACGTTATACGTTATACGTTATACGATATACGTTATACGTTTACGTTATACGTTACACGTTATACGTTATACGTTATACGTTATACGTTATACGTTATACGTTATACGTTATACGTTATACGTTATACGTTATACGTTATACGTTATACGTTATACGTTATACGTTATGCGTTATACGTTATACGTTATACGTTATACGTTATACGTTATACGTTATACGGTATACGTTATGCGTTATACGCTATACGTTATGCGTTATAGGATATACATTATGCGTTATAGGATATATGTTATACGTGATACCTTGTACGTTATACGTTATACGTTATACGTTATACGTTATACGTTATACGTTATACGTTATACGTTATACGTTATACGTTATACGTTATACGTTATACGTTATACGTTACACGTTATACGTTATACGTGATACGTTATACGTTATACGTTATACGTTATTCGTTATACGTTATACGTTATACGTAATACGTTATACGTTATACGTTATACGTTATACGTTATACGTTATACGTTATACGTTATACGTTATGCGTTATACGCTATACGTTATGCGTCATAGGTCATACCTTATACGTGATACGTCATACGTTATACGTTACACGTTATACGTTATACGTTATGCGTTATACGTTATGCGTTATACGTCATACGTTATACGTTATACGTTATACGTTATACGTTATACGTTATACGTTATACGTTATACGTTATTCGTTATACGTTATACGTTATGCGTTATACGTTATACGTTATACGTTATGCGTTATACGTTATACGTTATACGTTATACGTTATACGTTATACGTTATACGTTTGACGTTATACGTTATACGGTATACGTTATACGTTATGCGTTATACGTTATACGTTATACGTTATACGTTATACGGTATACGTTATGCGTTATACGCTATACGTTATGCGTTATAGGATATACATTATGCGTTATAGGATATACGTTATACGTGATACCTTGTACGTTATACGTTATACGTTATACGTTATACGTTATACGTTATACGTTATGCGTTATACGTTATACGTTATACGTTATACGTTATACGTTTGACGTTATACGTTATACGGTATACGTTATACGTTATGCGTTATACGTTATACGTTATACGTTATACGTTATACGGTATACGTTATGCGTTATACGCTATACGTTATGCGTTATAGGATATACATTATGCGTTATAGGATATACGTTATACGTTTTACGTTATACGTTATACGTTATACGTTTACGTTATACGTTATGCGTTATACGTTATACGTTATACGTTATACGTTATACGTTATACGTTATACGTTATACGTTAGACGTTATACGTTATACGTTATACGTTATTCGTTATACGTTATACGTTATACGTTATTCGTTATACGTTATACGTTATACGTTATACGTTATACGTTATACGTTATACGTTATACGTTATACGTTATACGTTATACGTTATACGTTATACGTTATACGTTATACGTTATACGTTATACGTTATACGTTATACGTTATACGTTATACGTTATACGTTATACGTTATACGTTATACGTTATACGTTATACGTTATACGTTATACGTTATACGTTATACGTTATACGTTATACGTTATACGTTATACGTTATACGTTATACGTTATACGTTATACGTTATACGTTATACGTTATACGTTATACGTTATACGTTATACGTTATACGTTATACGTTATACGTTATACGTTATACGTTATACGTTATACGTTATACGTTATACGTTATACGTTATACGTTATACGTTATACGTTATACGTTATACGTTATACGTTATACGTTATACGTTATACGTTATACGTTATACGTTATACGTTATACGTTATACGTTATACGTTATACGTTATACGTTATACGTTATACGTTATACGTTATACGTTATACGTTATACGTTATACGTTATACGTTATACGTTATACGTTATACGTTATACGTTATACGTTATACGTTATACGTTATACGTTATACGTTATACGTTATACGTTATACGTTATACGTTATACGTTTACGTTATACGTTATACGTTATACGTTATACGTTATACGTTATACGTTATACGTTTTACGTTATACGTTATACGTTATACGTTATACATTATACGTTAGACGTTATACGTTATACGTTATACGTTATTCGTTATACGTTATACGTTATACGTTATATGTTATACGTTATACGTTATACGTTATGCGTTATACGTTATACGTTATACGTTATGCGTTATACGTTATACGTTATACGTTATACGTTATACGTTATACGTTATGCGTTATACGCTATACGTTATGCGTCATAGGTCATACCTTATACGTGATACGTCATACGTTATACGTTACACGTTATACGTTATACGTTATGCGTTATACGTTATGCGTTATACGTCATACGTTATACGTTATACGTTATACGTTATACGTTATACGTTATACGTTATACGTTATACGTTATTCGTTATACGTTATACGTTATGCGTTATACGTTATACGTTATACGTTATGCGTTATACGTTATACGTTATACGTTATACGTTATACGTTTGACGTTATACGTTATACGGTATACGTTATACGTTATGCGTTATACGTTATACGTTATACGTTATACGTTATACGGTATACGTTATGCGTTATACGCTATACGTTATGCGTTATAGGATATACATTATGCGTTATAGGATATACGTTATACGTGATACCTTGTACGTTATACGTTATACGTTATACGTTATACGTTATACGTTATACGTTATGCGTTATACGTTATACGTTATACGTTATACGTTATACGTTTGACGTTATACGTTATACGGTATACGTTATACGTTATGCGTTATACGTTATACGTTATACGTTATACGTTATACGGTATACTTTATGCGTTATACGCTATACGTTATGCGTTATAGGATATACATTATGCGTTATAGGATATACGTTATACGTTATACGTTATACGTTATACGTTATACGTTTACGTTATACGTTATACGTTATACGTTATACGTTATACGTTATACGTTATACGTTTTACGTTATACGTTATACGTTATACGTTATACATTATACGTTAGACGTTATACGTTATACGTTATACGTTATACGTTATGCGTTATAGGATATACGTTAGACGTTACACGTTCCCGTTATACATTATACGTTATACTTTATACGTTATACGTTATACGTTATACGTTATACGTTATGCGTTATACGCTATACGTTATACGTTATGCGTTATACGTTATACGTTATACGTTATACGTTATACGTTATGCGTTATACGTTATACGTTATACGTTATACGTTATACGGTATACGTTATGCGTTATACGCTATACGTTATGCGTTATAGGATATACATTATGCGTTATAGGATATACGTTATACGTGATACCTTGTACGTTATACGTTATACGTTATACGTTATACGTTATACGTTATACGTTATACGTTATACGTTATACGTTATACGTTATACGTTATACGTTATACGTTATACGTTATACGTTATACGTTATACGTTATACGTTATACGTTATACGTTATACGTTATACGTTATACGTTATACGTTATACGTTATACGTTATACGTTATACGTTATACGTTATACGTTATACGTTATACGTTATACGTTATACGTTATACGTTATACGTTATACGTTATACGTTATACGTTATACGTTATACGTTATACGTTATATTATACGTTATACGTTATACGTTATATTATACGTTATACGTTATACGTTATACGTTATACGTTATACGTTATACGTTATACGTTATACGTTATTCGTTATACGTTATACGTTATACGTTATACGTTATACGATATACGTTATACGTTTACGTTATACGTTACACGTTATACGTTATACGTTATACGTTATACGTTATACGTTATACGTTATACGTTATACGTTATACGTTATACGTTATACGTTATACGTTATACGTTATACGTTATACGTTATGCGTTATACGTTATACGTTATACGTTATACGTTATACGTTATACGTTATACGGTATACGTTATGCGTTATACGCTATACGTTATGCGTTATAGGATATACATTATGCGTTATAGGATATATGTTATACGTGATACCTTGTACGTTATACGTTATACGTTATACGTTATACGTTATACGTTATACGTTATACGTTATACGTTATACGTTATACGTTATACGTTATACGTTATACGTTATACGTTATACGTTACACGTTATACGTTATACGTGATACGTTATACGTTATACGTTATACGTTATTCGTTATACGTTATACGTTATACGTTATACGTTATACGTTATACGTTATACGTTATACGTTATACGTTATACGTTATACGTTATACGTTATGCGTTATACGCTATACGTTATGCGTCATAGGTCATACCTTATACGTGATACGTCATACGTTATACGTTACACGTTATACGTTATACGTTATGCGTTATACGTTATGCGTTATACGTCATACGTTATACGTTATACGTTATACGTTATACGTTATACGTTATACGTTATACGTTATACGTTATACGTTATACGTTATACGTTATACGTTATACGTTATGCGTTATACGTTATACGTTATACGTTATACGTTATACGTTTGACGTTATACGTTATACGGTATACGTTATACGTTATGCGTTATACGTTATACGTTATACGTTATACGTTATACGGTATACGTTATGCGTTATACGCTATACGTTATGCGTTATAGGATATACATTATGCGTTATAGGATATACGTTATACGTGATACCTTGTACGTTATACGTTATACGTTATACGTTATACGTTATACGTTATACGTTATGCGTTATACGTTATACGTTATACGTTATACGTTATACGTTTGACGTTATACGTTATACGGTATACGTTATACGTTATGCGTTATACGTTATACGTTATACGTTATACGTTATACGGTATACGTTATGCGTTATACGCTATACGTTATGCGTTATAGGATATACATTATGCGTTATAGGATATACGTTATACGTTATACGTTATACGTTATACGTTATACGTTTACGTTATACGTTATACGTTATACGTTATACGTTATACGTTATACGTTATACGTTTTACGTTATACGTTATACGTTATACGTTATACATTATACGTTAGACGTTATACGTTATACGTTATACGTTATACGTTATGCGTTATAGGATATACGTTAGACGTTACACGTTCCCGTTATACGTTATACGTTATACTTTATACGTTATACGTTATACGTTATACGTTATACGTTATGCGTTATACGCTATACGTTATACGTTATGCGTTATACGTTATACGTTATACGTTATACGTTATACGTTATACGTTATACGTTATACGTTATACGTTATACGTTATACGTTATACGTTATACGTTATACCTTGTACGTTATACGTTATACGTTATACGTTATACGTTATACGTTATGCGTTATACGTTATACGTTATACGTTATACGTTATACGTTATACGTTATACGTTATACGTTATACGTTATACGTTATACGTTATTCGTTATACGTTATACGTTATGCGTTATACGTTATACGTTATACGTTATGCGTTATACGTTATACGTTATACGTTATACGTTATACGTTTGACGTTATACGTTATACGGTATACGTTATACGTTATGCGTTATACGTTATACGTTATACGTTATACGTTATACGGTATACGTTATGCGTTATACGCTATACGTTATGCGTTATAGGATATACATTATGCGTTATAGGATATACGTTATACGTGATACCTTGTACGTTATACGTTATACGTTATACGTTATACGTTATACGTTATACGTTATACGTTATACGTTATACGTTATACGTTATACGTTATACGTTATACGTTATACGTTATACGTTATACGTTATACGTTATACGTTATACGTTATACGTTATACGTTATACGTTATACGTTATACGTTATACGTTATACGTTATACGTTATACGTTATACGTTATACGTTATACGTTATACGTTATACGTTATACGTTATACGTTATACGTTATACGTTATATTATACGTTATACGTTATACGTTATATTATACGTTATACGTTATACGTTATACGTTATACGTTATACGTTATACGTTATACGTTATACGTTATACGTTATACGTTATACGTTATACGTTATACGTTATACGATATACGTTATACGTTTACGTTATACGTTACACGTTTACGTTATACGTTACACGTTATACGTTATACGTTATACGTTATACGTTATACGTTATACGTTATACGTTATACGTTATACGTTATACGTTATACGTTATACGTTATACGTTATACGTTATACGTTATGCGTTATACGTTATACGTTATACGTTATACGTTATACGTTATACGTTATACGGTATACGTTATGCGATATACGCTATACGTTATGCGTTATAGGATATACATTATGCGTTATAGGATATATGTTATACGTGATACCTTGTACGTTATACGTTATACGTTATACGTTATACGTTATACGTTATACGTTATACGTTATACGTTATACGTTATACGTTATACGTTATACGTTATACGTTATACGTTACACGTTATACGTTATACGTGATACGTTATACGTTATACGTTATACGTTATTCGTTATACGTTATACGTTATACGTTATACGTTATACGTTATACGTTATACGTTATACGTTATACGTTATACGTTATACGTTATACGTTATGCGTTATACGCTATACGTTATGCGTCATAGGTCATACCTTATACGTGATACGTCATACGTTATACGTTACACGTTATACGTTATACGTTATGCGTTATACGTTATGCGTTATACGTCATACGTTATACGTTATACGTTATACGTTATACGTTATACGTTATACGTTATACGTTATACGTTATTCGTTATACGTTATACGTTATGCGTTATACGTTATACGTTATACGTTATGCGTTATACGTTATACGTTATACGTTATACGTTATACGTTATACGTTATACGTTTGACGTTATACGTTATACGGTATACGTTATACGTTATGCGTTATACGTTATACGTTATACGTTATACGTTATACGGTATACGTTATGCGTTATACGCTATACGTTATGCGTTATAGGATATACATTATGCGTTATAGGATATACGTTATACGTGATACCTTGTACGTTATACGTTATACGTTATACGTTATACGTTATACGTTATACGTTATGCGTTATACGTTATACGTTATACGTTATACGTTATACGTTTGACGTTATACGTTATACGGTATACGTTATACGTTATGCGTTATACGTTATACGTTATACGTTATACGTTATACGGTATACGTTATGCGTTATACGCTATACGTTATGCGTTATAGGATATACATTATGCGTTATAGGATATACGTTATACGTTTTACGTTATACGTTATACGTTATACGTTTACGTTATACGTTATGCGTTATACGTTATACGTTATACGTTATACGTTATACGTTATACGTTATACGTTATACGTTAGACGTTATACGTTATACGTTATACGTTATTCGTTATACGCTATACGTTATACGTTATTCGTTATACGTTATACGTTATACGTTATACGTTATACGTTATACGTTATACGTTATACGTTATACGTTATACGTTATACGTTATACGTTATACGTTATACGTTATACGTTATGCGTTATACGTTATACGTTATACGTTATGCGTTATACGTTATACGTTATACGTTATGCGTTATACGTTATACGTTATACGTTATACGTTATACGATATACGTTATACGTTTACGTTATACGTTATACGTTATACGTTATACGTTATACGTTATACGTTATACGTTATACGTTATAAGTTATACGTTATTCGTTATACGTTATACGTTATGCGTTATACGTTATACGTTATACGTTATGCGTTATACGTTATACGTTATACGTTATACGTTATACGTTTGACGTTATACGTTATACGGTATACGTTATACGTTATGCGTTATGCGTTATACGTTGACGTTATACGTTATACGGTATACGTTATACGTTATGCGTTATACGTTATACGTGATACGTCATACGTTATACGTTACACGTTATACGTTATACGTTGTGCGTTATACGTTATGCGTTATAGGATATACGTTATACGTTACACGTTATACGTTATACGTTATACTTTATACGTTATACGTTATACGTTATACGTTATACGTTATATGTTATACGTTATACGTTATACGCTACACGTTATACGATATACGTTATACGTTATACGTTATTCGTTATACGTTATACGTTTTACGTTATACGTTATACGTTATACGTTATACGTTATACGTTATACGTTATACGTTATACGTTACACGTTATGCGTTATAGGTCATACCTTATACGTGATACGTCATACGTAATACGTTACACGTTATACGTTATACGTTATGCGTTATACGTTATGCGTTATACGTTATACGTTATATGTTATACGTTATACGTTATACGTTATACGTTATACGTTATACGTTATACGTTATACGTTATTCGTTATACATTATACGTTATGCGTTATACGTTATACGTTATACGTTATGCGTTATACGTTATACGTTATACGTTATACGTTATACGTTTGACGTTATACGTTATACGGTATACGTTATACGTTATGCGTTATACGTTATACGTTATACTTTACGTTATTCGGTATACGTTATGCGTTATACGCTATACGTTATGCGTTATAGGATATACATTATGCGTTATAGGATATACGTTATACGTGATACCTTGTACGTTATACGTTATATGTTACACGTTATGCGTTATAGGTCATACCTTATACGTGATACGTCATACGTTATACGTTATACGTGATACGTTATACGTTATACGTTATACGTTATACGTTGTACGTTATACGTTAAACGTTAGACGTTATATGTTATACGTTATACGTTGTACATTATACGTTATATGTAATATGTAATACGTTATACGTTATACGCTATACGTTATACGTTACACGTTATACGTTATACGTTATGCGTTATACGTTATGCGTTATACGTTATACGTTGTACGTTATACGTTAAACGTTAGACGTTACATTTTATACGTTATACGTTGTACGCTATACGTTATATGTAATATGTAATAAGTTATACGTTATACGTAATACGTTATGCGTTATACGTTATGCGTTATACGTTATACGTTATACGTTCTACGTTATACGATATACGTTATACGTTATACGTTATACGTTATACGTTATACGTTATTCGTTATACGTTATACGTTATGCGTTATACGTTATATGTTATACGTTATGCGTTATACGTTATACGTTATACGTTATACGTTATACGTTATACGTTTGACGTTATACGTTATACGGTATACGTTATACGTTATGCGTTATACGTTATACGTTATACGTTATACGTTATACGTTATACGGTATACGTTATGCGTTATACGCTATACGTTATGCGTTATAGGATATACATTATGCGTTATAGGGTATACGTTATACGTGATACCTTGTACGTTATACGTTATACGTTATACGTTATACGTTATATGTAATACGTTATACGTTATACGTTATACGTTATACGTTATACGTTATACGTTATACGTTATACGGTATACGTTATGCGTTATACGCTATACGTTATGCGTTATAGGATATACATTATGCGTTATAGGATATACGTTATACGTGTTACCTTGTACGTTATACGTTATACGTTATACGTTATACGTTATATGTTATACGTTATGCGATATACGTTATGCGTTATACGTTATACGTTGTACGTTATACGTTAAACGTTAGACGTTACATTTTATACGTTATACGTTGTACGCTATACGTTATATGTAATATGTAATAAGTTATACGTTATACGTAATACGTTATGCGTTATACGTTATGCGTTATACGTTATACGTTATACGTTATACGTTATACGATATACGTTATACGTTATACGTTATACGTTATACGTTTGACGTTATACGTTATACGGTATACGTTATACGTTATGCGTTATACGTTATACGTTATACGTTATACGTTATACGGTATACGTTATGCGTTATACGCTATACGTTATGCGTTATAGGATATACATTATGCGTTATAGGATATACGTTATACGTGATACCTTGTACGTTATACGTTATATGTTCTACGTTATACGTTATATGTTATACGTTATACGTGATACGTTATAGGTTATACGTTATACGTTATACGTTATACGTTATACGTTATACGTTATACGTTATACGTTATACGTTATACGTTATACCTTATACGTGATACGTCATACGTTATACGTTACACGTTATACGTTATACGTTGTGCGTTATACGTAATGCGTTATAGGATATACGTTATACGTTACACGTTATACGTTATACGTTATACTTTATACGTTATACGTTATACGTTATACGTTATACGTTATATGTTATACGTTATACGTTATACGTTACACGTTATACGTTATACGTTATACGTTATACGTTATACGTTATACGTCATACGTTATACGTTATACGTGATACGTTATACGTTATACGTTATACGTTATACGTTGTACGTTATACGTTAAACGTTAGACGTTATATGTTATACGTTATACGTTGTACGTTATACGTTATATGTAATATGTAATACGTTATACGTTATACGCTATACGTTATACGTTACACGTTATACGTTATACGTTATGCGATATACGTTATGCGTTATACGTTATACGTTGTACGTTATACGTTAAACGTTAGACGTTACATTTTATACGTTATACGTTGTACGCTATACGTTATATGTAATATGTAATAAGTTATACGTTATACGTAATACGTTATGCGTTATACGTTATGCGTTATACGTTATACGTTATACGTTATACGTTATACGATATACGTTATACGTTATACGTTATACGTTATACGTTATACGTTATTCGTTATACGTTATACGTTATGCGTTATACGTTATACGTTATACGTTATGCGTTATACGTTATACGTTATACGTTATACGTTATACGTTATACGTTATGCGTTATACGTTATACGTTATACGTTATACGTTATACGGTATACGTTATGCGTTATACGCTATACGTTATGCGTTATAGGATATACATTATGCGTTATAGGGTATACGTTATACGTGATACCTTGTACGTTATACGTTATACGTTATACGTTATACGTTATATGTTATACGTTATACGTTATACGCTATACGTTATGCGTTATAGGATATACATTATGCGTTATAGGGTATACGTTATACGTGATACCTTGTACGTTATACGTTATACGTTATACGTTATACGTTATATGTTATACGTTATACGTTATACGTTATACGTTATACGTTATACGTTATACGTTATACGTTATACGTTATACGTTATACGGTATACGTTATGCGTTATACGCTATACGTTATGCGTTATAGGATATACATTATGCGTTATAGGATATACGTTATACGTGATACCTTGTACGTTATACGTTATACGTTATACGTTATACGTTATATGTTATACGTTATACGTTATACGTTATACGTTATACGTTATACGTTATACGTTATACGTTATACGTTATACGTTATACGTTATACGTTATACGTTATACGTTATACGTTATACGTTATACGTTATACGTTATACGTTATACGTTATACGTTATACGTTATACGTTATACGTTACACGTTATGCGCTATAGGTCATACCTTATACGTGATACGTCATACGTTATACGTTACACGTTATACGTTATACGTTATGCGTTATACGTTATGCGTTATACGTTATACGTTATACGTTATACGTTATACGTTATACGTTATACGTTATACGTTATACGTTATACGTTATACGTTATTCGTTATACGTTATACGTTATGCGTTATACGTTATACGTTATACGTTATGCGTTATACGTTATATGTTATACGTTATACGTTATACGTTTGACGTTATAAGTTATACGGTATACGTTATACGTTATGCGTTATACGTTATACGTTATACGTTATACGGTATACGGTATACGTTATGCGTTATACGCTATACGTTATGCGTTATAGGATATACGTTATAAGTGATACCTTGTACGTTATACGTTATACGTTATACGTTATACGTTATACGTTATACGTTATACGTTATACGTTATACGTTATACGTTATACGTTATACGTTATACGTTATACGTTATACGTTATACGTTATACGTTATACGTTATACGTTATACGTTATACGTTATACGTTATACGTTATACGTTATACGTTATACGTTATACGTTATACGTTATACGTTATACGTTATACGTTATACGTTATACGTTATACGTTATACGTTATACGTTATACGTTATACGTTATACGTTATACGTTATACGTTATACGTTATACGTTATACGTTATACGTTATACGTTATACGTTATACGATATACGTTATACGTTATACGTTATACGTTATTCGTTATACATTATACGTTATGCGTTATACGTTATACGTTATACGTCATGCGTTATACGTTAAACGTTAGACGTTATATGTTATACGTTATACGTTGTACGTTATACGTTATATGTAATATGTAATACGTTATACGTTTTACGCTATACGTTATACGTTACACGTTATACGTTATACGTTATACGTTATACGTTATACGTTATACGTTATACGTTATACGTTATACGTTATACGTTATACGCTATACGTTATACGTTATACGTTATACGTTATACGTTATACGTTATACGTTATACGTTATACGTTATACGTTATACGTTATACATTACACGTTATGCGTTATAGGTCATACCTTATACGTGATACGTCATACGTTATACGTTACACGTTATACGTTATACGTTATACGTTATGCGTTATACGTTATACGTTATACGTTATACGTTATACGTTATACGTTATACGTTATACGTTATACGTTATTCGTTATACGTTATACGTTATGCGTTATACGTTATACGTTATACGTTATGCGTTATACGTTATACGTTATACGTTTTACGTTATACGTTTTACGTTATACGTTTGACGTTATACGTTATACGGTATACGTTATACGTTATGCGTTATACGTTATACGTTATACGTTATACGTTATACGGTATACGTTATGCGTTATACGCTATACGTTATGCGTTATAGGATATACATTATGCGTTATAGGATATACGTTATACGTGATACCTTGTACGTTATACGTTATATGTTATACGTTATACGTTATATGTTATACGTTATACGTGATACGTTATACGTTATACGTTATACGTTATAGCTTATACGTTATACGTTATACGTTATACGTTATACGTTATACGTTATACGTTATACCTTATACGTGATACGTCATACGTTATACGTTACACGTTATACGTTATACGTTGTGCGTTATACGTTATACGTTATACGTTATACGTTATACGTTATACGTTATACGTTATACGTTATACGTTATACGTTATACGTTATACGTTATACGTTATACGTTATACGTTATACCTTATACGTGATACGTCATACGTTATACGTTATACGTTATACGTTATACGTTATACGTTATACGTTATACGTTATTCGTTATACGTTATACGTTATGCGTTATACGTTATACGTTATACGTTATGCGTTATACGTTATACGTTATACGTTATACGTTATACGTTTGACGTTATACGTTATACGGTATACGTTATACGTTATGCGTTATACGTTATACGTTATACGTTATACGTTATACGTTATACGTTTGACGTTATACGTTATACGGTATACGTTATGCGTTATACGCTATACGTTATGCGTTATAGGATATACGTTATGCGTTATAGGATATACGTTATACGTGATACGTTATACGTTATACGTTATACGTTATACGTTATACGTTATACGTTATACGTTATACGTTATACGTTATACGTTATACGTTATACGTTATACGTTATGCGTTATACGTTATACGTTATACGTTATACGTTATACGTTATACGTTATACGTTATACGTTATACGTTATACGTTATACGTTATACGTTACACGTTACACGTTATACGTTATACGTTATACGTTGTACGTTATACGTTAAACGTTAGACGTTATATGTTATACGTTATACGTTATACGTTGTACGTTATACGTTATATGTAATATGTAATACGTTATACGTTATACGTTAAACGTTAGACGTTATATGTTATACGTTATACGTTGTACGTTATACGTTATATGTAATATGTAATACGTTATACGTTATACGCTATACGTTATACGTTATACGTTATACGTTATACGTTATACGTTATACGTTATACGGTATACGTTATAAGTTATACGTTATACGTTATACGTTATACGTTATACGTTATACGTTATACGTTATACGTTATACGTTATACGTTATACGTTATACGTTATACGTTGTACGTTATACGTTATACGTTATACGTTATACGTTATACGTTATACGTTATACGTTATACGTTACACGTTATACGTTATACGTTATGCGTTATACGTTATGCGTTATACGTTATACGTTATACGTTATACGTTATACGTTATACGTTATACGTTATACGTTATACGTTATACGTTATACGTTATTCGTTATACGTTATACGTAATACGTTATACGTTATACGTTATACGTTATACGTTATACGTTATACGTTATGCGTTATACGTTATACGTTATACGTTATGCGTTATACGTTATACGTTATACGTTATACGTTATACGTTTGACATTATACGTTATACGGTATACGTTATGCCTTATACGTTATGCGTTATACGTTATACGTTATACGTTATATGATATACGTTATACGTTATAGGTTATACGTTATACGTTATACGTTATACGTTATACGTTATACGTTATACGTAATACGTTATACGTTAGACGTTATAGGTTATACGTAATACGTAATACGTTTTACGTTATAGGTTATACGTTACACGTTATACGTTATACGTTATACGTTATAAGTTATACGTTATACGTTATACGGTATACGTTATACGTTATACGTAGGACGTTACAGGTTAAACGTAATACGTAATACGTTATACGTTATGCGTTATACGTTATACGTTATACGTTATACGTTAGACGTTATAGGTTATACGTAATACGTAATACGTTTTACGTTATACGTTATACGCTGGACGTTACAGGTTAAACGTAATACGTTATACGTTATACGTTATGCGCTATACGGTATACGTTATACGTTATACGTTATACGTTATACGTTATACGTTATACGTTATACGTTATACGTTATACGTTATACGTTACACGTTATACGTTATACGTTATCCGTTATAAGTTATACGTTATACGTTATACGGTATACGTTATACGTTATACGTTATACGTTATACGTTATACGTTATACGTTATACGTTATACGTTATACGTTATACGTTATACGTTATACGTTATACGTTATACGTTATACGTTATACGTTATACGTTATACGTTATACGTTATTCGTTATACGTTATACGTTATACGTTATACGTTATACGTTATACGTTATACGTTATACGTTATACGTTATACGTTATACGTTATACGTTATAGGTTATACGTTATACGTTATACGTTATACGTTATACGTTATACGTTATACGTTATGCGTTATACGCTATACGTTATGCGTTATAGGTCATACCTTACACGTGATACGTCATACGTTATACGTTATACGTGATACGTTATACGTTATACGTTATACGTTATACGTTGTACGTTATACGTTATATGTAATATGTAATACGTTATACGTTATACGTTATACGTTATACGTTATACGTTATACGTTACACGTTATACGTTATACGTTATACGTTATACGTTATACGTTATACGTTATACGTTATACGTTATACGTTATACGTTATACGTTATACGTTATACGTTACATGTTACACGTTATACGTTATACGTTATACGTTGTACGTTATACGTTAAACGTTAGACGTTATATGTTATACGTTATACGTTATACGTTGTACGTTATACGTTATATGTAATATGTAATACGTTATACGTTATACGTTAAACGTTAGACGTTATATGTTATACGTTATACGTTGTACGTTATACGTTATATGTAATATGTAATACGTTATACGTTATACGCTATACGTTATACGTTACACGTTATACGTTATACGTTATGCGTTATACGTTATGCGTTATACGTTATACGTTATACGTTATACGTTAGACGTTATAGGCTATACGTAATACGTAATACGTTTTACGATATACGTTATACGTTACACGTTATACGTTATACGTTATACGTTATAAGTTATACGTTATACGTTATACGGTATACGTTATACGTTATACGTTATACGTTGTACGTTATACGTTATATGTAATATGTAATACGTTATACGTTATACGTTAAACGTTAGACGTTATATGTTATACGTTATACGTTGTACGTTATACGTTATATGTAATATGTAATACGTTATAAGTTATGCGTTATACGTTATACGTTATACGTTATACGTTAGACGTTATAGGTTATACGTAATACGTAATACGTTTTACGTTATACGTTATACGTTACACGTTATACGTTATACGTTATACGTTATAAGTTATACGTTATACGTTATACGGTATACGTTATACGTTATACGTTATACGTTATACGTTATACGTTATACGTTATACGTTATACGTTATACGTTATACGTTATACGTTATACGTTATACGTTATACGTTATACGTTATACGTTATACGTTATACGTTATACGTTATACGTTATACGATATACGTTATACGTTATACTTTATACGTTATGCGTTATACGCTATACGTTATGCGTTATAGGTCATACCTTATACGTGATACGTCATACGTTATACGTTATACGTGATACGTTATACGTTATACGTTATACGTTATACGTTGTACGTTATACGTTATATGTAATATGTAATATGTTATACGTTATACGCTATACGTTATACGTTACACGTTATACGTTATACGTTATGCGTTATACGTTATGCGTTATACGTTATACGTTATACGTTATACGTTATACGTTATACGTTATACGTTATACGTTATACGTTATACGTTATTCGTTATACGTTATACGTAATACGTTATACGTTATACGTTATACGTTATACGTTATACGTTATACGTTATGCGTTATACGTTATACGTTATACGTTATGCGTTATACGTTATACGTTATACGTTATACGTTATACGTTTGACGTTATACGTTATACGGTATACGTTATGCCTTATACGTTATACGTTATACGTTATACGTTATACGTTATACGTTATACGTTATACGTTATACGTTATACGTTATACGTTATACGTTACTCGTTATACGTAATATGTAATACGTTTTACGTTATAAGTTATACGTTATACGTTATACATTATACGTTTTACGTTATACGTTATAAGTTATACGTTATACATTATGCGTTATACGCTATACGTAATGCGTTATACGTTATACGTTATACGTTACACGTTATACGTTATACGTTATACGTTATAAGTTATACGTTATACGTTATACGTTATACGTTATACGTTAGACGTTATAGGTTATACGTTATACGTTATACGTTACACGTTATACGTTATACGTTATACGTTATAAGTTATACGTTATACGTTATACGGTATACGTTATACGTTATACGTTATACGTTATACGTTATACGTTATACGTTATACGTTATACGTTATACGTTATACGTTATACGTTATACGTTATACGTTATACGTTATACGTTATACGTTATACGTTATACGTTATACGCTATACGTTATACGTTATACGTTATACGTTATGCGTTATACGCTATACGTTATGCGTTATAGGTCATACCTTATACGTGATACGTCATACGTTATATCTTATACGTTATACGTTATGCGTTATACGTAATACGTTATACGTTATACGTTATACGTTATACGTTTGACGTTATACGTTATACGGTATACATTATGCGTTATACGTTATACGTGATACGTTATACGTTATACGTTGTACGTTATACGATATACGTTATACGTTATACGTTATACGTTATACGTTATACGTTATACGTTATACGTTATACGTTATACGTTATGCATTATACGTTATACGTTATACGTTATACGTTATACGTTATACGTTATACGTTATACGTTATGCGTTATACGTTATACGTTATACGTTATACGTTATACGTTTGACGTTATACGTTATACGGTATACATTATGCGTTATACGTTATACGTGATACGTTATACGTTATACGTTATACGTTATACGTTATACGTTATACGTTATACGTTATACGTTATTCGTTATACGTTAGACGTTATACGTTACACGTTATACGTTATAGGTTACTCGTTATACGTAATATGTAATACGTTGTACGTTATAAGTTATACGTTATACGTTATACGTTATACGTTATACGTTATACGTTATACGTTATACGTTATACGTTATACGTTATACGTTGTACGTTATACTTTATATGTAATATGTAATACGTTATACGTTATACGCTATACGTTATACGTTACACGTTATACGTTATGCGTTATGCATTATACGTTATGCGTTATACGTTATACGTTATACGTAATACGTTATACGTTATACGTTATACGTTATACGTTGTACGTTATACGTTATACGTTATATGTAATATGTAATACGTTATACGTTATACGCTATACGTTATACGTTACACGTTATACGTTATACGTTATGCGTTATACGTTATGCGTTATACGTTATACGTTATACGTTATACGTTAAACGTTATACGTTATACGTTATGCGTTATACGTTATACGTTATACGTTGTACGTTATACGTTATATGTAATATGTAATACGTTATGCGTTATACGTTAAACGTTAGACGTTATACGTTATACGTTATACGTTGTACGTTATACGATATACGTTATACGTTATACGTTATACGTTATACGTTATACGTTATACGTTATACGTTATACGTTATACGTTATACGTTATACGTTATGCATTATACGTTATACGTTATACGTTATACGTTATACGTTATACGTTATACGTTATACGTTATACGTTATGCGTTATACGTTATACGTTATACGTTATACGTTATACGGTTTACGTTATACGTTATACGTTATACGTTATGCATTATACGTTATACGTTATACGTTATACGTTATACGTTATACGTTAAACGTTATACGTTATACGTTATGCGTTATACGTTATACGTTATACGTTATACGTTATACGTTTGACGTTATACGTTATACGGTACACATTATGCGTTATACGTTATACGTGATACGTTATACGTTATACGTTATACGTTATACGATATACGTTATACGTTATACGTTATACGTTATACGTTATACGTTATACGTTATACGTTATACGTTATACGTTATGCATTATACGTTATACGTTATACGTTATACGTTATACGTTATACGTTATACGTTATACGTTATTCGTTATACGTTAGACGTTATACGTTACACGTTATACGTTATAGGTTACTCGTTATACGAAATATGTAATACGTTGTACGTTATAAGTTATACGTTATACGTTATACGTTATACGTTATACGTTATACGTTATACGTTATACGTTATACGTTATACGTTATACGTTGTACGTTATACTTTATATGTAATATGTAATACGTTATACGTTATACGCTATACGTTATACGTTACACGTTATACGTTATGCGTTATGCATTATACGTTATGCGTTATACGTTATACGTTATACGTAATACGTTATACGTTATACGTTATACGTTATACGTTGTACGTTATACGTTATACGTTATATGTAATATGTAATACGTTATACGTTATACGCTATACGTTATACGTTACACGTTATACGTTATACGTTATGCGTTATACGTTATGCGTTATACGTTATACGTTATACGTTATACGTTATACGTTAAACGTTATACGTTATACGTTATGCGTTATACGTTATACGTTATACGTTGTACGTTATACGTTATATGTAATATGTAATACGTTATACGTTATACGTTAAACGTTAGACGTTATACGTTATACGTTATACGTTGTACGTTATACGTTAAACGTTATACGTTATACGTTATACGTTATACGATATACGTTAAACGTTATACGTTGTACGTTATACGTTATACGTTATACGTTATACGTTATACGTTATACGTTATACGTTATACGTTATACGTTATACGTTATACGTAATACGTTGTACGTTATACGTTATATGTAATATGTAATATGTTATACGTTATACGCTATACGTTATAGGTTACACGTTGTACTTTATACGTAATGCGTTATACGTTATGCGTTATACGTTATACGTTATACGTTTTACGTTATACGTTATACGTTATACGTTATACGTTATTCGTTATACGTTATACGTAATACGTTATACGTTATACGTTATACGTTATACGTTATACGTTATACGTTAAACGTTATACGTTAAACGTTATACGTTATACGTTATACGTTATACGATATACGTTATACGTTATACGTTGTACGTTATACGTTATACGTTATACGTTATACGTTATACGTTATACGTTACACGTTAAACGTTATACGTTATACGTTATGCGTTATACGTTATACGTTATACGTTATGCGTTATACGTTATACGTTATACGTTATACGTTATACGTTTGACGTTAAACGTTATACGGTATACGTTATGCCTTATACGTTATACGTTATACGTTATACGTTATACGTTATATGATATATGTTATACGTTATACGTTATACGTTATACGTTATACGTTATACGTTATACGTTAAACGTTATACGTTATACGTTATACGTTATACGATATACGTTATACGTTATACGTTGTACGTTATACGTTATACGTTATACGTTATACGTTATACGTTATACGTTATACGTTAAACGTTATACGTTATACGTTATGCGTTATACGTTATACGTTATACGTTATGCGTTATACGTTATACGTTATACGTTATACGTTATACGTTTGACGTTATACGTTATGCGGTATACGTTATGCCTTATACGTTATACGTTATACGTTATACCTTATACGTTATATGATATACGTTATACGTTATACGTTATACGTTATACGTTATACGTTATACGTTATACGTTATACGTAATACGTTATACGTTAGACGTTATAGGTTATACGTAATACGTAATACGTTTTCCGTTATACGTTATACGTTACACGTTATACGTTATACGTTATACGTTATAAGTTATACGTTATACGTTATACGGTATACGTTATACGTTATACGTTGGACGTTACAGGTTAAACGTAATACGTAATACGTTATACGTTATGCGTTATACGTTACACGTTATACGTTATACGTTAGACGTTATAGGTTATACGTAATACGTAATACGTTTTACGTTATACGTTATACGTTACACGTTATACGTTATACGTTATACGTTATAAGTTATACGTTATACGTTATACGGTATACGTTATACGTTATAAGTTATACGTTATACGTTATACGTTATACGTTATACGTTATACGTTATACGTTATACGTTATACGTTATACGTTATACGTTATACGTTATACGTTATACGTTATACGTTATACGTTATACGTTATACGTTATACGTTATACGTTATACGTTATACGTTATGCGTTATACGCTATACGTTATGCGTTATAGGTCATACCTTATACGTGATACGTCATACGTTATACGTTATACGTGATACGTTATACGTTATACGTTATATGTTATACGTTATACGTTGTACGTTATACGTTATATGTAATATGTAATACGTTATACGTTGTACGTTATACGTTAAACGTTAGACGTTATATGTTACACGTTATACGTTATACGTTGTACGTTATACGTTATATGTAATATGTAATACGTTATACGTTATACGTTAAACGTTAGACGTTATATGTTATACGTTATACGTTGTACGTTATACGTTATATGTAATATGTAATACGTTATACGTTATACGCTATACGTTATACGTTACACGTTATACGTTATACGTTATGCGTTATACGTTATGCGTTATACGTTATACGTTATACGTTATACGTTAGACGTTATAGGCTATACGTAATACGTAATACGTTTTACGATATACGTTATACGTTGTACGTTATACGTTATACGTTATACGTTATACGTTATACGTTATACGTTATACGTTATACGTTATACGTTATACGTTATACGTAATACGTTGTACGTTAGACGTTATATGTAATATGTAATATGTTATACGTTATACGCTATACGTTATACGTTACACGTTGTACTTTATACGTAATGCGTTATACGTTATGCGTTATACGTTATACGTTATACGTTATACGTTATACGTTATACGTTATACGTTATACGTTATACGTTATTCGTTATACGTTATACGTAATACGTTATACGTTATACGTTATACGTTATACGTTATACGTAATATGTAATACGTTGTACGTTATAAGTTATACGTTATACGTTATACGTTATACGTTATACGTTATACGTTATACGTTATACGTTATACGTTATACGTTATACGTTGTACGTTATACTTTATATGTAATATGTAATACGTTATACGTTATACGCTATACGTTATACGTTACACGTTATACGTTATGCGTTATGCATTATACGTTATGCGTTATACGTTAT
This sequence comes from Ptiloglossa arizonensis, assembly GCF_051014685.1. Taxonomy (NCBI): domain Eukaryota; kingdom Metazoa; phylum Arthropoda; class Insecta; order Hymenoptera; family Colletidae; genus Ptiloglossa; species Ptiloglossa arizonensis. The sequence goes on along the minus strand of NW_027478763.1, from coordinate 356,076 downwards.
ACGTTATACGTAATACGTTATACGTTATACGTTATACGTTATACGTTGTACGTTATACGTTATACGTTATATGTAATATGTAATACGTTATACGTTATACGCTATACGTTATACGTTACACGTTATACGTTATACGTTATGCGTTATACGTTATGCGTTATACGTTATACGTTATACGTTATACGTTAAACGTTATACGTTATACGTTATGCGTTATACGTTATACGTTATACGTTGTACGTTATACGTTATATGTAATATGTAATACGTTATGCGTTATACGTTAAACGTTAGACGTTATACGTTATACGTTATACGTTGTACGTTATACGATATACGTTATACGTTATACGTTATACGTTATACGTTATACGTTATACGTTATACGTTATACGTTATACGTTATACGTTATACGTTATGCATTATACGTTATACGTTATACGTTATACGTTATACGTTATACGTTATACGTTATACGTTATACGTTATGCGTTATACGTTATACGTTATACGTTATACGTTATACGGTTTACGTTATACGTTATACGTTATACGTTATGCATTATACGTTATACGTTATACGTTATACGTTATACGTTATACGTTAAACGTTATACGTTATACGTTATGCGTTATACGTTATACGTTATACGTTATACGTTATACGTTTGACGTTATACGTTATACGGTACACATTATGCGTTATACGTTATACGTGATACGTTATACGTTATACGTTATACGTTATACGATATACGTTATACGTTATACGTTATACGTTATACGTTATACGTTATACGTTATACGTTATACGTTATACGTTATGCATTATACGTTATACGTTATACGTTATACGTTATACGTTATACGTTATACGTTATACGTTATTCGTTATACGTTAGACGTTATACGTTACACGTTATACGTTATAGGTTACTCGTTATACGAAATATGTAATACGTTGTACGTTATAAGTTATACGTTATACGTTATACGTTATACGTTATACGTTATACGTTATACGTTATACGTTATACGTTATACGTTATACGTTGTACGTTATACTTTATATGTAATATGTAATACGTTATACGTTATACGCTATACGTTATACGTTACACGTTATACGTTATGCGTTATGCATTATACGTTATGCGTTATACGTTATACGTTATACGTAATACGTTATACGTTATACGTTATACGTTATACGTTGTACGTTATACGTTATACGTTATATGTAATATGTAATACGTTATACGTTATACGCTATACGTTATACGTTACACGTTATACGTTATACGTTATGCGTTATACGTTATGCGTTATACGTTATACGTTATACGTTATACGTTATACGTTAAACGTTATACGTTATACGTTATGCGTTATACGTTATACGTTATACGTTGTACGTTATACGTTATATGTAATATGTAATACGTTATACGTTATACGTTAAACGTTAGACGTTATACGTTATACGTTATACGTTGTACGTTATACGTTAAACGTTATACGTTATACGTTATACGTTATACGATATACGTTAAACGTTATACGTTGTACGTTATACGTTATACGTTATACGTTATACGTTATACGTTATACGTTATACGTTATACGTTATACGTTATACGTTATACGTAATACGTTGTACGTTATACGTTATATGTAATATGTAATATGTTATACGTTATACGCTATACGTTATAGGTTACACGTTGTACTTTATACGTAATGCGTTATACGTTATGCGTTATACGTTATACGTTATACGTTTTACGTTATACGTTATACGTTATACGTTATACGTTATTCGTTATACGTTATACGTAATACGTTATACGTTATACGTTATACGTTATACGTTATACGTTATACGTTAAACGTTATACGTTATACGTTATACGTTATACGATATACGTTATACGTTATACGTTGTACGTTATACGTTATACGTTATACGTTATACGTTATACGTTATACGTTACACGTTAAACGTTATACGTTATACGTTATGCGTTATACGTTATACGTTATACGTTATGCGTTATACGTTATACGTTATACGTTATACGTTATACGTTTGACGTTAAACGTTATACGGTATACGTTATGCCTTATACGTTATACGTTATACGTTATACGTTATACGTTATATGATATATGTTATACGTTATACGTTATACGTTATACGTTATACGTTATACGTTATACGTTAAACGTTATACGTTATACGTTATACGTTATACGATATACGTTATACGTTATACGTTGTACGTTATACGTTATACGTTATACGTTATACGTTATACGTTATACGTTATACGTTAAACGTTATACGTTATACGTTATGCGTTATACGTTATACGTTATACGTTATGCGTTATACGTTATACGTTATACGTTATACGTTATACGTTTGACGTTATACGTTATGCGGTATACGTTATGCCTTATACGTTATACGTTATACGTTATACCTTATACGTTATATGATATACGTTATACGTTATACGTTATACGTTATACGTTATACGTTATACGTTATACGTTATACGTAATACGTTATACGTTAGACGTTATAGGTTATACGTAATACGTAATACGTTTTCCGTTATACGTTATACGTTACACGTTATACGTTATACGTTATACGTTATAAGTTATACGTTATACGTTATACGGTATACGTTATACGTTATACGTTGGACGTTACAGGTTAAACGTAATACGTAATACGTTATACGTTATGCGTTATACGTTACACGTTATACGTTATACGTTAGACGTTATAGGTTATACGTAATACGTAATACGTTTTACGTTATACGTTATACGTTACACGTTATACGTTATACGTTATACGTTATAAGTTATACGTTATACGTTATACGGTATACGTTATACGTTATAAGTTATACGTTATACGTTATACGTTATACGTTATACGTTATACGTTATACGTTATACGTTATACGTTATACGTTATACGTTATACGTTATACGTTATACGTTATACGTTATACGTTATACGTTATACGTTATACGTTATACGTTATACGTTATACGTTATACGTTATGCGTTATACGCTATACGTTATGCGTTATAGGTCATACCTTATACGTGATACGTCATACGTTATACGTTATACGTGATACGTTATACGTTATACGTTATATGTTATACGTTATACGTTGTACGTTATACGTTATATGTAATATGTAATACGTTATACGTTGTACGTTATACGTTAAACGTTAGACGTTATATGTTACACGTTATACGTTATACGTTGTACGTTATACGTTATATGTAATATGTAATACGTTATACGTTATACGTTAAACGTTAGACGTTATATGTTATACGTTATACGTTGTACGTTATACGTTATATGTAATATGTAATACGTTATACGTTATATGCTATACGTTATACGTTACACGTTATACGTTATACGTTATGCGTTATACGTTATGCGTTATACGTTATACGTTATACGTTATACGTTAGACGTTATAGGCTATACGTAATACGTAATACGTTTTACGATATACGTTATACGTTGTACGTTATACGTTATACGTTATACGTTATACGTTATACGTTATACGTTATACGTTATACGTTATACGTTATACGTTATACGTAATACGTTGTACGTTAGACGTTATATGTAATATGTAATATGTTATACGTTATACGCTATACGTTATACGTTACACGTTGTACTTTATACGTAATGCGTTATACGTTATGCGTTATACGTTATACGTTATACGTTATACGTTATACGTTATACGTTATACGTTATACGTTATACGTTATTCGTTATACGTTATACGTAATACGTTATACGTTATACGTTATACGTTATACGTTATACGTTATACGTTAAACGTTATACGTTATACGTTATACGTTATACGTTTGACGTTATACGTTATACGGTATACGTTATGCCTTATACGTTATACGTTATACGTTATACGTTATACGTTATATGATATACGTTATACGTTATACGTTATACGTTATACGTTATACGTTATACGTTATACGTTATACGTAATACGTTATACGTTAGACGTTATAGGTTATACGTAATACGTAATACGTTTTACGTTATACGTTATACGTTACACGTTATACGTTATACGTTATACGTTATACGTTATACGTTACACGTTAAACGTTATACGTTATACGTTATGCGTTATACGTTATACGTTATACGTTATGCGTTATACGTTATACGTTATACGTTATACGTTATACGTTTGACGTTAAACGTTATACGGTATACGTTATGCCTTATACGTTATACGTTATACGTTATACGTTGTACGTTATATGATATATGTTATACGTTATACGTTATACGTTATACGTTATACGTTATACGTTATACGTTAAACGTTATACGTTATACGTTATACGTTATACGATATACGTTATACGTTATACGTTGTACGTTATACGTTATACGTTATACGTTATACGTTATACGTTATACGTTATACGTTAAACGTTATACGTTATACGTTATGCGTTATACGTTATACGTTATACGTTATGCGTTATACGTTATACGTTATACGTTATACGTTATACGTTTGACGTTATACGTTATACGGTATACGTTATGCCTTATACGTTATACGTTATACGTTATACGTTATACGTTATATGATATACGTTATACGTTATACGTTATACGTTATACGTTATACGTTATACGTTATACGTTATACGTTATACGTAATACGTTATACGTTAGACGTTATAGGTTATACGTAATACGTAATACGTTTTACGTTATACGTTATACGTTACACGTTATACGTTATACGTTATACGTTATAAGTTATACGTTATACGTTATACGGTATGCGTTATACGTTATACGTTGGACGTTACAGGTTAAACGTAATACGTAATACGTTATACGTTATGCGTTATACGTTATACGTTATACGTTATACGTTAGACGTTATAGGTTATACGTAATACGTAATACGTTTTACGTTATACGTTATACGTTACACGTTATACGTTATACGTTATACGTTATAAGTTATACGTTATACGTTGTACGTTATACGTTAAACGTTAGACGTTATATGTTATACGTTATACGTTATACGTTGTACGTTATACGTTATATGTAATATGTAATACGTTATACGTTATACGTTAAACGTTAGACGTTATATGTTATACGTTATACGTTGTACGTTATACGTTATATGTAATATGTAATACGTTATACGTTATACGCTATACGTTATACGTTACACGTTATACGTTATACGTTATGCGTTATACGTTATGCGTTATACGTTATACGTTATACGTTATACGTTAGACGTTATAGGCTATACGTAATACGTAATACGTTTTACGATATACGTTATACGTTGTACGTTATACGTTATACGTTATACGTTATACGTTATACGTTATACGTTATACGTTATACGTTATACGTTATACGTAATACGTTGTACGTTAGACGTTATATGTAATATGTAATATGTTATACGTTATACGCTATACGTTATACGTTACACGTTGTACTTTATACGTAATGCGTTATACGTTATGCGTTATACGTTATACGTTATACGTTATACGTTATACGTTATACGTTATACGTTATACGTTATACGTTATTCGTTATACGTTATACGTAATACGTTATACGTTATACGTTATACGTTATACGTTATACGTTATACGTTAAACGTTATACGTTATACGTTATACGTTATACGTTTGACGTTATACGTTATACGGTATACGTTATGCCTTATACGTTATACGTTATACGTTATACGTTATACGTTATATGATATACGTTATACGTTATACGTTATACGTTATACGTTATACGTTATACGTTATACGTTATACGTAATACGTTATACGTTAGACGTTATAGGTTATACGTAATACGTAATACGTTTTACGTTATACGTTATACGTTACACGTTATACGTTATACGTTATACGTTATACGTTATACGTTACACGTTAAACGTTATACGTTATACGTTATGCGTTATACGTTATACGTTATACGTTATGCGTTATACGTTATACGTTATACGTAATACGTTATACGTTTGACGTTAAACGTTATACGGTATACGTTATGCCTTATACGTTATACGTTATACGTTATACGTTATACGTTATATGATATATGTTATACGTTATACGTTATACGTTATACGTTATACGTTATACGTTATACGTTAAACGTTATACGTTATACGTTATACGTTATACGATATACGTTATACGTTATACGTTGTACGTTATACGTTATACGTTATACGTTATACGTTATACGTTATACGTTATACGTTAAACGTTATACGTTATACGTTATGCGTTATACGTTATACGTTATACGTTATGCGTTATACGTTATACGTTATACGTTATACGTTATACGTTTGACGTTATACGTTATACGGTATACGTTATGCCTTATACGTTATACGTTATACGTTATACGTTATACGTTATACGTTATACGTTATACGTTATACGTTATACGTTAAACGTTATACGTTATACGTTATGCGTTATACGTTATACGTTATACGTTATGCGTTATACGTTATACGTTATACGTTATACGTTATACGTTTGACGTTATACGTTATACGGTATACGTTATGCCTTATACGTTATACGTTATACGTTATACGTTATACGTTATATGATATACGTTATACGTTATACGTTATACGTTATACGTTATACGTTATACGTTATACGTTATACGTTATACGTAATACGTTATACGTTAGACGTTATAGGTTATACGTAATACGTAATACGTTTTACGTTATACGTTATACGTTACACGTTATACGTTATACGTTATACGTTATAAGTTATACGTTATACGTTATACGGTATGCGTTATACGTTATACGTTGGAAGTTACAGGTTAAACGTAATACGTAATACGTTATACGTTATGCGTTATACGTTATACGTTATACGTTATACGTTAGACGTTATAGGTTATACGTAATACGTAATACGTTTTACGTTATACGTTATACGTTACACGTTATACGTTATACGTTATACGTTATAAGTTATACGTTATACGTTGTACGGTATACGTTATACGTTATACGTTATACGTTATACGTTATACGTTATACGTTATACGTTATACGTTATACGTTATACGTTATACGTTATACGTTATACGTTATACGTTATACGTTATACGTTATACGTTATACGTTATACGTTATACGTTATACGTTATACGTTATACGTTATACGTTATGCGTTATACGCTATACGTTATGCGTTATAGGTCATACCTTATACGTGATACGTCATACGTTATACGTTATACGTGATACGTTATACGTTATACGTTATACGTTATACGTTATACGTTGAACGTTATACGTTATATGTAATATGTAATACGTTATACGTTATACGCTATACGTTATACATCACACGTTATACGTTATACGTTATGCGTTATACGTTATGCGTTATACGTTATACGTTATACGTTATACGTTATACGTTATACGTTATACGTTATACGTTATACGTTATACGTTATACGTTATACGTTATACGTTATACGTTATACGTTATACGTTATACGTTATACGTTAGACGTTATAGGTTATACGTAATACGTAATACGTTTTACGTTATACGTTATACGTTACACGTTATACGTTATACGTTATACGTTATAAGTTATACGTTATACGTTATACGGTATACGTTATACGTTATACGTTATACGTTATACGTTATACGTTATACGTTATACGTTATACGTTATACGTTATACGTTATACGTTATACGTTATACGTTATACGTTATACGTTATACGTTATACGTTATACGTGATACGTTATACGTTATACGTTATACGTTATACGTTATACGTTATACGTTATACGTTATACGTTAGACGTTATAGGTTATACGTAATACGTAATACGTTTTACGTTATACGTTATACGTTACACGTTATACGCTATACGTTATACGTTACACGTTATACGTTATACGTTATGCGTTATACGTTATGCGTTATACGTTATACGTTATACGTTATACGTTAGACGTTATAGGCTATACGTAATACGTAATACGTTTTACGATATACGTTATACGTTACACGTTATACGTTATACGTTATACGTTATAAGTTATACGTTATACGTTATACGGTATACGTTATACGTTATACGTTATACGTTGTACGTTATACGTTATATGTAATATGTAATACGTTATACGTTATACGTTAAACGTTAGACGTTATATGTTATACGTTATACGTTGTACGTTATACGTTGTATGTAATATGTAATACGTTATAAGTTATACGCTATACGTTATACGTTACACGTTATACGTTATACGTTATGCGTTATACGTTATGCGTTATACGTTATACGTTATACGTTATACGTTATACGTTATACGTTATACGTTATACGTTATACGTTATACGTTACACGTTATACGTTATACGTTATACGTTGTACGTTATACGTTAAACGTTAGACGTTATATGTTATACGTTATACGTTATACGTTGTACGTTATACGTTATATGTAATATGTAATACGTTATACGTTATACGTTAAACGTTAAACGTTAGACGTTATATGTTATACGTTATACGTTGTACGTTATACGTTATATGTAATATGTAATACGTTCTACGTTATACGCTATACGTTATACGTTACACGTTATACGTTATACGTTATGCGTTATACGTTATACGTTATACGTAATACGTTATACGTTATACGTTATACGTTATACGTTATACGTTATACGTTATACGTTATACGTTATACGTTATACGTTAGACGTTGTAGGTTATACGTAATACGTAATACGTTTTACGTTATACGTTATACGTTACACGTTATACGTTATACGTTATACGTTATAAGTTATACGTTATACGTTATACGTTATACGTTATACGTTAGACGTTATAGGTTATACGTTATACGTTATACGTTACACGTTATACGTTATACGTTATACGTTATAAGTTATACGTTATACGTTATACGGTATACGTTATACGTTATACGTTATACGTTATACGTTATACGTTATACGTTATACGTTATACGTTAGACGTTATAGGTTATACGTAATACGTAATACGTTTTACGTTATACGTTATACGTTACACGTTATACGTTATACGTTATACGTTATAAGTTATACGTTATACGTTGTACGGTATACGTTATACGTTATACGTTATACGTTATACGTTATACGTTATACGTTATACGTTATACGTTATACGTTATACGTTATACGTTATACGTTATACGTTATACGTTCTACGTTATACGTTATACGTTATACGTTATACGTTATACGTTATACGTTATACGTTATACGTTATACGTTATGCGTTATACGCTATACGTTATGCGTTATAGGTCATACCTTATACGTGATACGTCATACGTTATACGTTATACGTGATACGTTATACGTTATACGTTATACGTTATACGTTATACGTTGAACGTTATACGTTATATGTAATATGTAATACGTTATACGTTATACGCTATACGTTATACATCACACGTTATACGTTATACGTTATGCGTTATACGTTATGCGTTATACGTTATACGTTATACGTTATACGTTATACGTTATACGTTATACGTTATACGTTATACGTTATACGTTATACGTTATACGTTATACGTTATACGTTATACGTTATACGTTACACGTTATACGTTATACGTTATGCGTTATACGTTATGCGTTATACGTTATACGTTATACGTTATACGTTATACGTTATACGTTATACGTTATACGTTATACGTTATACGTTATACGTTATACGTTATACGTTATACGTTATACGTTAGACGTTGTAGGTTATACGTAATACGTAATACGTTTTACGTTATACGTTATACGTTACACGTTATACGTTATACGTTATACGTTATAAGTTATACGTTATACGTTATACGTTATACGTTATACGTTATACGTTATACGTGATACGTTATACGTTATACGTTATACGTTATACGTTATACGTTATACGTTATACGTTATACGTTAGACGTTATAGGTTATACGTAATACGTAATACGTTTTACGTTATACGTTATACGTTACACGTTATACGCTATACGTTATACGTTACACGTTATACGTTATACGTTATGCGTTATACGTTATGCGTTATACGTTATACGTTATACGTTATACGTTAGACGTTATAGGCTATACGTAATACGTAATACGTTTTACGATATACGTTATACGTTACACGTTATACGTTATACGTTATACGTTATAAGTTATACGTTATACGTTATACGGTATACGTTATACGTTATACGTTATACGTTGTACGTTATACGTTATATGTAATATGTAATACGTTATACGTTATACGTTAAACGTTAGACGTTATATGTTATACGTTATACGTTGTACGTTATACGTTGTATGTAATATGTAATACGTTATAAGTTATACGCTATACGTTATACGTTACACGTTATACGTTATACGTTATGCGTTATACGTTATGCGTTATACGTTATACGTTATACGTTATACGTTATACGTTATACGTTATACGTTATACGTTATACGTTATACGTTACACGTTATACGTTATACGTTATACGTTGTACGTTATACGTTAAACGTTAGACGTTATATGTTATACGTTATACGTTATACGTTGTACGTTATACGTTATATGTAATATGTAATACGTTATACGTTATACGTTAAACGTTAAACGTTAGACGTTATATGTTATACGTTATACGTTGTACGTTATACGTTATATGTAATATGTAATACGTTCTACGTTATACGCTATACGTTATACGTTACACGTTATACGTTATACGTTATGCGTTATACGTTATACGTTATACGTAATACGTTATACGTTATACGTTATACGTTATACGTTATACGTTATACGTTATACGTTATACGTTATACGTTATACGTTAGACGTTGTAGGTTATACGTAATACGTAATACGTTTTACGTTATACGTTATACGTTACACGTTATACGTTATACGTTATACGTTATAAGTTATACGTTATACGTTATACGTTATACGTTATACGTTAGACGTTATAGGTTATACGTTATACGTTATACGTTACACGTTATACGTTATACGTTATACGTTATAAGTTATACGTTATACGTTATACGGTATACGTTATACGTTATACGTTATACGTTATACGTTATACGTTATACGTTATACGTTATACGTTAGACGTTATAGGTTATACGTAATACGTAATACGTTTTACGTTATACGTTATACGTTACACGTTATACGTTATACGTTATACGTTATAAGTTATACGTTATACGTTGTACGGTATACGTTATACGTTATACGTTATACGTTATACGTTATACGTTATACGTTATACGTTATACGTTATACGTTATACGTTATACGTTATACGTTATACGTTATACGTTCTACGTTATACGTTATACGTTATACGTTATACGTTATACGTTATACGTTATACGTTATACGTTATACGTTATGCGTTATACGCTATACGTTATGCGTTATAGGTCATACCTTATACGTGATACGTCATACGTTATACGTTATACGTGATACGTTATACGTTATACGTTATACGTTATACGTTATACGTTGAACGTTATACGTTATATGTAATATGTAATACGTTATACGTTATACGCTATACGTTATACATCACACGTTATACGTTATACGTTATGCGTTATACGTTATGCGTTATACGTTATACGTTATACGTTATACGTTATACGTTATACGTTATACGTTATACGTTATACGTTATACGTTATACGTTATACGTTATACGTTATACGTTATACGTTATACGTTATACGTTATACGTTATACGTTAGACGTTATAGGTTATACGTAATACGTAATACGTTTTACGTTATACGTTATACGTTACACGTTATACGTTATACGTTATACGTTATAAGTTATACGTTATACGTTATACGGTATACGTTATACGTTATACGTTATACGTTATACGTTATACGTTATACGTTATACGTTATACGTTATACGTTATACGTTATACGTTATACGTTATACGTTATACGTTATACGTTATACGTTATACGTTATACGTGATACGTTATACGTTATACGTTATACGTTATACGTTATACGTTATACGTTATACGTTAGACGTTATAGGTTATACGTAATACGTAATACGTTTTACGTTATACGTTATACGTTACACGTTATACGCTATACGTTATACGTTACACGTTATACGTTATACGTTATGCGTTATACGTTATGCGTTATACGTTATACGTTATACGTTATACGTTACACGTTATAGGCTATACGTAATACGTAATACGTTTTACGATATACGTTATACGTTACACGTTATACGTTATACGTTATACGTTATAAGTTATACGTTATACGTTATACGGTATACGTTATACGTTATACGTTATACGTTGTACGTTATACGTTATATGTAATATGTAATACGTTATACGTTATACGTTAAACGTTAGACGTTATATGTTATACGTTATACGTTGTACGTTATACGTTGTATGTAATATGTAATACGTTATAAGTTATACGCTATACGTTATACGTTACACGTTATACGTTATACGTTATGCGTTATACGTTATGCGTTATACGTTATACGTTATACGTTATACGTTATACGTTATACGTTATACGTTATACGTTATACGTTATACGTTACACGTTATACGTTATACGTTATACGTTGTACGTTATACGTTAAACGTTAGACGTTATATGTTATACGTTATACGTTATACGTTGTACGTTATACGTTATATGTAATATGTAATACGTTATACGTTATACGTTAAACGTTAGACGTTATATGTTATACGTTATACGTTGTACGTTATACGTTATATGTAATATGTAATACGTTCTACGTTATACGCTATACGTTATACGTTACACGTTATACGTTATACGTTATGCGTTATACGTTATACGTTATACGTAATACGTTATACGTTATACGTTATACGTTATACGTTATACGTTATACGTTATACGTTATACGTTATACGTTATACGTTATACGTTAGACGTTGTAGGTTATACGTAATACGTAATACGTTTTACGTTATACGTTATACGTTACACGTTATACGTTGTACGTTATACGTTATAAGTTATACGTTATACGTTATACGTTATACGTTATACGTTAGACGTTATAGGTTATACGTTATACGTTATACGTTACACGTTATACGTTATACGTTATACGTTATAAGTTATACGTTATACGTTATACGGTATACGTTATACGTTATACGTTATACGTTATACGTTATACGTTATACGTTATACGTTATACGTTATACGTTAGACGTTATAGGTTATACGTAATACGTAATACGTTTTACGTTATACGTTATACGTTACACGTTATACGTTATACGTTATACGTTATAAGTTATACGTTATACGTTATACGGTATACGTTATACGTTATACGTTATACGTTATACGTTATACGTTATACGTTATACGTTATACGTTATACGTTATACGTTATACGTTATACGTTATACGTTATACGTTATACGTTATACGTTATACGTTATACGTGATACGTTATACGTTATACGTTATACGTTATACGTTATACGTTATACGTTATACGTTAGACGTTATAGGTTATACGTAATACGTAATACGTTTTACGTTATACGTTATACGTTACACGTTATACGCTATACGTTATACGTTACACGTTATACGTTATACGTTATGCGTTATACGTTATGCGTTATACGTTATACGTTATACGTTATACGTTAGACGTTATAGGCTATACGTAATACGTAATACGTTTTACGATATACGTTATACGTTACACGTTATACGTTATACGTTATACGTTATAAGTTATACGTTATACGTTATACGGTATACGTTATACGTTATACGTTATACGTTGTACGTTATACGTTATATGTAATATGTAATACGTTATACGTTACACGTTAAACGTTAGACGTTATATGTTATACGTTATACGTTGTACGTTATACGTTGTATGTAATATGTAATACGTTATAAGTTATACGCTATACGTTATACGTTACACGTTATACGTTATACGTTATGCGTTATACGTTATGCGTTATACGTTATACGTTATACGTTATACGTTATACGTTATACGTTATACGTTATACGTTATACGTTATACGTTACACGTTATACGTTATACGTTATACGTTGTACGTTATACGTTAAACGTTAGACGTTATATGTTATACGTTATACGTTATACGTTGTACGTTATACGTTATATGTAATATGTAATACGTTATACGTTATACGTTAAACGTTAAACGTTAGACGTTATATGTTATACGTTATACGTTGTACGTTATACGTTATATGTAATATGTAATACGTTCTACGTTATACGCTATACGTTATACGTTACACGTTATACGTTATACGTTATGCGTTATACGTTATACGTTATACGTAATACGTTATACGTTATACGTTATACGTTATACGTTATACGTTATACGTTATACGTTATACGTTATACGTTATACGTTAGACGTTGTAGGTTATACGTAATACGTAATACGTTTTACGTTATACGTTATACGTTACACGTTATACGTTATACGTTATACGTTATAAGTTATACGTTATACGTTATACGTTATACGTTATACGTTAGACGTTATAGGTTATACGTTATACGTTATACGTTACACGTTATACGTTATACGTTATACGTTATAAGTTATACGTTATACGTTATACGGTATACGTTATACGTTATACGTTATACGTTATACGTTATACGTTATACGTTATACGTTATACGTTAGACGTTATAGGTTATACGTAATACGTAATACGTTTTACGTTATACGTTATACGTTACACGTTATACGTTATACGTTATACGTTATAAGTTATACGTTATACGTTGTACGGTATACGTTATACGTTATACGTTATACGTTATACGTTATACGTTATACGTTATACGTTATACGTTATACGTTATACGTTATACGTTATACGTTATACGTTATACGTTCTACGTTATACGTTATACGTTATACGTTATACGTTATACGTTATACGTTATACGTTATACGTTATACGTTATGCGTTATACGCTATACGTTATGCGTTATAGGTCATACCTTATACGTGATACGTCATACGTTATACGTTATACGTGATACGTTATACGTTATACGTTATACGTTATACGTTATACGTTGAACGTTATACGTTATATGTAATATGTAATACGTTATACGTTATACGCTATACGTTATACATCACACGTTATACGTTATACGTTATGCGTTATACGTTATGCGTTATACGTTATACGTTATACGTTATACGTTATACGTTATACGTTATACGTTATACGTTATACGTTATACGTTATACGTTATACGTTATACGTTATACGTTATACGTTATACGTTATACGTTAGACGTTATAGGTTATACGTAATACGTAATACGTTTTACGTTATACGTTATACGTTACACGTTATACGTTATACGTTATACGTTATAAGTTATACGTTATACGTTATACGGTATACGTTATACGTTATACGTTATACGTTATACGTTATACGTTATACGTTATACGTTATACGTTATACGTTATACGTTATACGTTATACGTTATACGTTATACGTTATACGTTATACGTTATACGTTATACGTGATACGTTATACGTTATACGTTATACGTTATACGTTATACGTTATACGTTATACGTTAGACGTTATAGGTTATACGTAATACGTAATACGTTTTACGTTATACGTTATACGTTACACGTTATACGCTATACGTTATACGTTACACGTTATACGTTATACGTTATGCGTTATACGTTATGCGTTATACGTTATACGTTATACGTTATACGTTACACGTTATAGGCTATACGTAATACGTAATACGTTTTACGATATACGTTATACGTTACACGTTATACGTTATACGTTATACGTTATAAGTTATACGTTATACGTTATACGGTATACGTTATACGTTATACGTTATACGTTGTACGTTATACGTTATATGTAATATGTAATACGTTATACGTTATACGTTAAACGTTAGACGTTATATGTTATACGTTATACGTTGTACGTTATACGTTGTATGTAATATGTAATACGTTATAAGTTATACGCTATACGTTATACGTTACACGTTATACGTTATACGTTATGCGTTATACGTTATGCGTTATACGTTATACGTTATACGTTATACGTTATACGTTATACGTTATACGTTATACGTTATACGTTATACGTTATACGTTACACGTTATACGTTATACGTTATACGTTGTACGTTATACGTTAAACGTTAGACGTTATATGTTATACGTTATACGTTATACGTTGTACGTTATACGTTATATGTAATATGTAATACGTTATACGTTATACGTTAAACGTTAGACGTTATATGTTATACGTTATACGTTGTACGTTATACGTTATATGTAATATGTAATACGTTCTACGTTATACGCTATACGTTATACGTTACACGTTATACGTTATACGTTATGCGTTATACGTTATACGTTATACGTAATACGTTATACGTTATACGTTATACGTTATACGTTATACGTTATACGTTATACGTTATACGTTATACGTTATACGTTATACGTTAGACGTTGTAGGTTATACGTAATACGTAATACGTTTTACGTTATACGTTATACGTTACACGTTATACGTTGTACGTTATACGTTATAAGTTATACGTTATACGTTATACGTTATACGTTATACGTTAGACGTTATAGGTTATACGTTATACGTTATACGTTACACGTTATACGTTATACGTTATACGTTATAAGTTATACGTTATACGTTATACGGTATACGTTATACGTTATACGTTATACGTTATACGTTATACGTTATACGTTATACGTTATACGTTATACGTTATACGTTATACGTTATACGTTATACGTTATACGTTATACGTTATACGTTATACGCTATACGTTATACGTTATACGTTATACGTTATGCGTTATACGCTATACGTTATGCGTTATAGGTCATACCTTATACGTGATACGTCATACGTTATATCTTATACGTTATACGTTATGCGTTATACGTTATACGTTATACGTTATACGTTATACGTTTGACGTTATACGTTATACGGTATACATTATGCGTTATACGTTATACGTGATACGTTATACGTTATACGTTATACGTTATACGATATACGTTATACGTTATACGTTATGCGTTATAGGATATACGTTATACGTTATACGTTATACGTTATACGTTATACGTTATACGTTATACGTTATACGATATACGTTATACGTTATACGTTATACGTTATGCGTTAAACGCTATACGTTATGCGTTATAGGTCATACCTTATACGTGATACGTCATACGTTATACGTTATACGTGATACGTTATACGTTATACGTTATACGTTATACGTTGTACGTTATACGTTATAGGTAATATGTAATATGTTATACGTTATACGCTATACGTTATACGTTACACGTTATACGTTATACGTTATAAGTTATACGTTATACGTTATACGGTATACGTTATACGTTATACGTTGGACGTTACAGGTTAAACGTAATACGTAATACGTTATACGTTATGCGTTATACGTTATACGTTATACGTTATACGTTAGACGTTATAGGTTATACGTAATACGTAATACGTTTTACGTTATACGTTATACGCTGGACGTTACAGGTTAAACGTAATACGTTATACGTTATACGTTATGCGCTATACGGTATACGTTATACGTTATACGTTATACGTTATACGTTATACGTTATACGTTATACGTTATACGTTATACGTTATACGTTACACGTTATACGTTATACGTTATCCGTTATAAGTTATACGTTATACGTTATACGGTATACGTTATACGTTATACGTTATACGTTATACGTTATACGTTATACGTTATACGTTATACGTTATACGTTATACGTTATACGTTATACGTTATACGTTATACGTTATACGTTATACGTTATACGTTATACGTTATACGTTATACGTTATACGTTATACGTTATACGTTATACGTTATACGTTATACGTTACACGTTATACGTTACACGTTATACGTTATACGTTATACGTTATACGTTATACGTTATACGTTATACGTTATACGTTATACGTTATACGTTATACGTTATGCGTTATACGCTATACGTTATGCGTTATAGGTCATACCTTACACGTGATACGTCATACGTTATACGTTATACGTGATACGTTATACGTTATACGTTATACGTTATACGTTGTACGTTATACGTTATATGTAATATGTAATACGTTATACGTTATACGTTATACGTTATACGTTATACGTTATACGTTACACGTTATACGTTATACGTTATCCGTTATAAGTTATACGTTATACGTTATACGGTATACGTTATACGTTATACGTTATACGTTATACGTTATACGTTATACGTTATACGTTATACGTTATACGTTATACGTTATACGTTATACGTTATACGTTATACGTTATACGTTATACGTTATACGTTATACGTTATACGTCATACGTTATACGTTATACGTTATACGTTATACGTTATACGTTATACGTTATATGATATACGTTATACGTTACACGTTATACGTTATACGTTATACGTTATAAGTTATACGTTATACGTTATACGTTATACGTTATACGTTAGACGTTATAGGTTATACGTTATACGTTATACGTTACACGTTATACGTTATACGTTATACGTTATAAGTTATACGTTATACGTTATACGGTATACGTTATACGTTATACGTTATACGTTATTCGTTATACGTTATGCGTAATACGTTATACGTTATACGTTATACGTTATACGTTATACGTTATACGTTATGCGTTATACGTTATACGTTATACGTTATGCGTTATACGTTATACGTTATACGTTATACGTTATACGTTTGACGTTATACGTTATACGGTATACGTTATGCCTTATACGTTATACGTTATACGTTATACGTTATACGTTATATGATATACGTTATACGTTATACGTTATACGTTATACGTTATACGTTATACGTTATACGTTATACGTAATGCGTTATACGTTAGACGTTATAGGTTATACGTAATACGTAATACGTTTTACGTTATACGTTATACGTTACACGTTATACGTTATACGTTATACGTTATAAGTTATACGTTATACGTTAT
This sequence comes from Ptiloglossa arizonensis, assembly GCF_051014685.1. Lineage (NCBI taxonomy): Eukaryota > Metazoa > Arthropoda > Insecta > Hymenoptera > Colletidae > Ptiloglossa > Ptiloglossa arizonensis. The sequence goes on along the minus strand of NW_027478763.1, from coordinate 336,616 downwards.
ACGGTATACGTTATACGTTATACGTTGGACGTTACAGGTTAAACGTAATACGTAATACGTTATACGTTATGCGTTATACGTTATACGTTATACGTTATACGTTAGACGTTATAGGTTATACGTAATACGTAATACGTTTTACGTTATACGTTATACGCTGGACGTTACAGGTTAAACGTAATACGTTATACGTTATACGTTATGCGCTATACGGTATACGTTATACGTTATACGTTATACGTTATACGTTATACGTTATACGTTATACGTTATACGTTATACGTTATACGTTATACGTTATACGTTATACGTTATACGTTATACGTTATACGTCATTCGTTATACGTTATACGTAATACGTTATACGTTATACGTTATACGTTATACGTTATACGTTATACGTTATGCGTTATACGTTATACGTTATACGTTATGCGTTATACGTTATACGTTATACGTTATACGTTATACGTTTGACGTTATACGTTATACGGTATACGTTATGCCTTATACGTTATACGTTATACGTTATACGTTATACGTTATATGATATACGTTATACGTTATACGTTATACGTTATACGTTATACGTTATACGTTATACGTTATACGTAATACGTTATACGTTAGACGTTATAGGTTATACGTAATACGTAATACGTTTTACGTTATACGTTATACGTTACACGTTATACGTTATACGTTATACGTTATAAGTTATACGTTATACGTTATACGGTATACGTTATACGTTATACGTTGGACGTTACAGGTTAAACGTAATACGTAATACGTTATACGTTATGCGTTATACGTTATACGTTATACGTTATACGTTAGACGTTATAGGTTATACGTAATACGTAATACGTTTTACGTTATACGTTATACGTTGGACGTTACAGGTTAAACGTAATACGTTATACGTTATACGTTATGCGCTATACGGTATACGTTATACGTTATACGTTATACGTTATACGTTATACGTTATACGTTATACGTTATACGTTATACGTTATACGTTATACGTTATACGTTATACGTTACACGTTATACGTTATACGTTATCCGTTATAAGTTATACGTTATACGTTATACGGTATACGTTATACGTTATACGTTATACGTTATACGTTATACGTTATACGTTATACGTTATACGTTATACGTTATACGTTATACGTTATACGTTATACGTGATACGTTATACGTTATACGTTATACGTTATACGTTGTACGTTATACGTTATATGTAATATGTAATACGTTATACGTTATACGCTATACGTTATACGTTACACGTTATACGTTATACGTTATGCGTTATACGTTATACGTTATACGTTATACGTTATACGTTATACGTTATACGTTATGCGTTATACGTTATACGTTATACGTTATGCGTTATACGTTATACGTTATACGTTATACGTTATACGTTTGACGTTATACGTTATACGGTATACGTTATGCCTTATACGTTATACGTTATACGTTATACGTTATACGTTATATGATATACGTTATACGTTATACGTTATACGTTATACGTTATACGTTATACGTTATACGTTATACGTAATACGTTATACGTTAGACGTTATAGGTTATACGTAATACGTAATACGTTTTACGTTATACGTTATACGTTACACGTTATACGTTATACGTTATACGTTATAAGTTATACGTTATACGTTATACGGTATACGTTATACGTTATACGTTGGACGTTACAGGTTAAACGTAATACGTAATACGTTATACGTTATGCGTTATACGTTATACGTTATACGTTATACGTTAGACGTTATAGGTTATACGTAATACGTAATACGTTTTACGTTATACGTTATACGTTGGACGTTACAGGTTAAACGTAATACGTTATACGTTATACGTTATGCGCTATACGGTATACGTTATACGTTATACGTTATACGTTATACGTTATACGTTATACGTTATACGTTATACGTTATACGTTATACGTTATACGTTACACGTTATACGTTATACGTTATCCGTTATAAGTTATACGTTATACGTTATACGGTATACGTTATACGTTATACGTTATACGTTATACGTTATACGTTATACGTTATACGTTATACGTTATACGTTATACGTTATACGTTATACGTTATACGTTATACGTGATACGTTATACGTTATACGTTATACGTTATACGTTGTACGTTATACGTTATATGTAATATGTAATACGTTATACGTTATACGCTATACGTTATACGTTACACGTTATACGTTATACGTTATGCGTTATACGTTATGCGTTATACGTTATACGTTATACGTTATACGTTATACGTTATACGTTATACGTTATACGTTATACGTTATACGTTATACGTTATACGTTATACGTTATACGTTATACGTTATACGTTATACGTTATACGTTATACGTTATACGTTATACGTTAGACGTTATAGGTTATACGTAATACGTAATACGTTTTACGTTATACGTTATACGTTATACGTTATGCGTTATACGTTATACGTTATACGTTATACGTTATACGTTTGACGTTATACGTTATACGGTATACGTTATGCCTTATACGTTATACGTTATACGTTATACGTTATACGTTATATGATATACGTTATACGTTATACGTTATACGTTATACGTTATACGTTATACGTTATACGTTATACGTAATACGTTATACGTTAGACGTTATAGGTTATACGTAATACGTAATACGTTTTACGTTATACGTTATACGTTACACGTTATACGTTATACGTTATACGTTATACGTTATACGTTATACGTTATTCGTTATACGTTATACGTAATACGTTATACGTTATACGTTATACGTTATACGTTATACGTTATACGTTATGCGTTATACGTTATACGTTATACGTTATGCGTTATACGTTATACGTTATACGTTATACGTTATACGTTATACGTTATACGTTATACGTTATACGTTATACGTTATACGTTATACGTTATACGTTATACGTTATACGTTATACGTTATACGTTAGACGTTATAGGTTATACGTAATACGTAATACGTTTTACGTTATACGTTATACGTTACACGTTATACGTTATACGTTATACGTTATACGTTATACGTTATACGTTAGACGTTATAGGTTATACGTAATACGTAATACGTTTTACGTTATACGTTATACGTTACACGTTATACGTTATACGTTATACGTTATACGTTATACGTTATACGTTATACGTTATACGTTATACGTTATACGTTATACGTTATACGTTATACGTTATACGTTATACGTTATACGTTATACGTTATACGCTATACGTTATACGTTATACGTTATACGTTATGCGTTATACGCTATACGTTATGCGTTATAGGTCATACCTTATACGTGATACGTCATACGTTATATCTTATACGTTATACGTTATGCGTTATACGTTATACGTTATACGTTATACGTTATACGTTTGACGTTATACGTTATACGGTATACATTATGCGTTATACGTTATACGTGATACGTTATACGTTATACGTTATACGTTATACGATATACGTTATACGTTATACGTTATGCGTTATAGGATATACGTTATACGTTATACGTTATACGTTATACGTTATACGTTATACGTTATACGTTATACGATATACGTTATACGTTATACGTTATACGTTATGCGTATTACGCTATACGTTATGCGTTATAGGTCATACCTTATACGTGATACGTCATACGTTATACGTTATACGTGATACGTTATACGTTATACGTTATACGTTATACGTTGTACGTTATACGTTATATGTAATATGTAATATGTTATACGTTATACGCTATACGTTATACGTTATAAGTTATACGTTATACGTTATACGGTATACGTTATACGTTATACGTTATACGTTGTACGTTATACGTTATATGTAATATGTAATACGTTATACGTTATACGTTAAACGTTAGACGTTATATGTTATACGTTATACGTTGTACGTTATACGTTATATGTAATATGTAATACGTTATAAGTTATACGCTATACGTTATACGTTACACGTTATACGTTATACGTTATGCGTTATACGTTATGCGTTATACGTTATACGTTATACGTTATACGTTATACGTTATACGTTATACGTTATATGTTATACGTTATACGTTATATGTAATATGTAATACGTTATACGTTATACGTTAAACGTTAGACGTTATATGTTATACGTTATACGTTGTACGTTATACGTTATATGTAATATGTAATACGTTCTACGTTATACGCTATACGTTATACGTTACACGTTATACGTTATACGTTATGCGTTATACGTTATACGTTATACGTAATACGTTATACGTTATACGTTATACGTTATACGTTATACGTTATACGTTATACGTTATACGTTATACGTTATACGTTAGACGTTGTAGGTTATACGTAATACGTAATACGTTTTACGTTATACGTTATACGTTACACGTTATACGTTATACGTTATACGTTATAAGTTATACGTTATACGTTATACGTTATACGTTATACGTTAGACGTTATAGGTTATACGTTATACGTTATACGTTACACGTTATACGTTATACGTTATACGTTATAAGTTATACGTTATACGTTATACGGTATACGTTATACGTTATACGTTATACGTTATACGTTATACGTTATACGTTATACGTTATACGTTATACGTTATACGTTATACGTTATACGTTATACGTTATACGTTATACGTTATACGTTATACGCTATACGTTATACGTTATACGTTATACGTTATGCGTTATACGCTATACGTTATGCGTTATAGGTCATACCTTATACGTGATACGTCATACGTTATATCTTATACGTTATACGTTATGCGTTATACGTTATACGTTATACGTTATACGTTATACGTTTGACGTTATACGTTATACGGTATACATTATGCGTTATACGTTATACGTGATACGTTATACGTTATACGTTATACGTTATACGATATACGTTATACGTTATACGTTATGCGTTATAGGATATACGTTATACGTTATACGTTATACGTTATACGTTATACGTTATACGTTATACGTTATACGATATACGTTATACGTTATACGTTATACGTTATGCGTATTACGCTATACGTTATGCGTTATAGGTCATACCTTATACGTGATACGTCATACGTTATACGTTATACGTGATACGTTATACGTTATACGTTATACGTTATACGTTGTACGTTATACGTTATATGTAATATGTAATATGTTATACGTTATACGCTATACGTTATACGTTACACGTTATACGTTATACGTTATGCGTTATACGTTATGCGTTATACGTTATACGTTATACGTTATACGTTATACGTTATACGTTATACGTTATACGTTATACGTTATACGTCATTCGTTATACGTTATACGTAATACGTTATACGTTATACGTTATACGTTATACGTTATACGTTATACGTTATGCGTTATACGTTATACGTTATACGTTATGCGTTATACGTTATACGTTATACGTTATACGTTATACGTTTGACGTTATACGTTATACGGTATACGTTATGCCTTATACGTTATACGTTATACGTTATACGTTATACGTTATATGATATACGTTATACGTTATACGTTATACGTTATACGTTATACGTTATACGTTATACGTTATACGTAATACGTTATACGTTAGACGTTATAGGTTATACGTAATACGTAATACGTTTTACGTTATACGTTATACGTTACACGTTATACGTTATACGTTATACGTTATAAGTTATACGTTATACGTTATACGGTATACGTTATACGTTATACGTTGGACGTTACAGGTTAAACGTAATACGTAATACGTTATACGTTATGCGTTATACGTTATACGTTATACGTTATACGTTAGACGTTATAGGTTATACGTAATACGTAATACGTTTTACGTTATACGTTATACGTTGGACGTTACAGGTTAAACGTAATACGTTATACGTTATACGTTATGCGCTATACGTTATACGTTATACGATATACGTTATACGTTATACGTTATACGTTATGCGTATTACGCTATACGTTATGCGTTATAGGTCATACCTTATACGTGATACGTCATACGTTATACGTTATACGTGATACGTTATACGTTATACGTTATACGTTATACGTTGTACGTTATACGTTATATGTAATATGTAATATGTTATACGTTATACGCTATACGTTATACGTTACACGTTATACGTTATACGTTATGCGTTATACGTTATGCGTTATACGTTATACGTTATACGTTATACGTTATACGTTATACGTTATACGTTATACGTTATACGTTATACGTCATTCGTTATACGTTATACGTAATACGTTATACGTTATACGTTATACGTTATACGTTATACGTTATACGTTATGCGTTATACGTTATACGTTATACGTTATGCGTTATACGTTATACGTTATACGTTATACGTTATACGTTTGACGTTATACGTTATACGGTATACGTTATGCCTTATACGTTATACGTTATACGTTATACGTTATACGTTATATGATATACGTTATACGTTATACGTTATACGTTATACGTTATACGTTATACGTTATACGTTATACGTAATACGTTATACGTTAGACGTTATAGGTTATACGTAATACGTAATACGTTTTACGTTATACGTTATACGTTACACGTTATACGTTATACGTTATACGTTATAAGTTATACGTTATACGTTATACGGTATACGTTATACGTTATACGTTGGACGTTACAGGTTAAACGTAATACGTAATACGTTATACGTTATGCGTTATACGTTATACGTTATACGTTATACGTTAGACGTTATAGGTTATACGTAATACGTAATACGTTTTACGTTATACGTTATACGTTGGACGTTACAGGTTAAACGTAATACGTTATACGTTATACGTTATGCGCTATACGGTATACGTTATACGTTATACGTTATACGTTATACGTTATACGTTATACGTTATACGTTATACGTTATACGTTATACGTTATACGTTATACGTTATACGTTACACGTTATACGTTATACGTTATCCGTTATAAGTTATACGTTATACGTTATACGGTATACGTTATACGTTATACGTTATACGTTATACGTTATACGTTATACGTTATACGTTATACGTTATACGTTATACGTTATACGTTATACGTTATACGTGATACGTTATACGTTATACGTTATACGTTATACGTTGTACGTTATACGTTATATGTAATATGTAATACGTTATACGTTATACGCTATACGTTATACGTTACACGTTATACGTTATACGTTATGCGTTATACGTTATACGTTATACGTTATACGTTATACGTTATACGTTATACGTTATGCGTTATACGTTATACGTTATACGTTATGCGTTATACGTTATACGTTATACGTTATACGTTATACGTTTGACGTTATACGTTATACGGTATACGTTATGCCTTATACGTTATACGTTATACGTTATACGTTATACGTTATATGATATACGTTATACGTTATACGTTATACGTTATACGTTATACGTTATACGTTATACGTTATACGTAATACGTTATACGTTAGACGTTATAGGTTATACGTAATACGTAATACGTTTTACGTTATACGTTATACGTTACACGTTATACGTTATACGTTATACGTTATAAGTTATACGTTATACGTTATACGGTATACGTTATACGTTATACGTTGGACGTTACAGGTTAAACGTAATACGTAATACGTTATACGTTATGCGTTATACGTTATACGTTATACGTTATACGTTAGACGTTATAGGTTATACGTAATACGTAATACGTTTTACGTTATACGTTATACGTTGGACGTTACAGGTTAAACGTAATACGTTATACGTTATACGTTATGCGCTATACGGTATACGTTATACGTTATACGTTATACGTTATACGTTATACGTTATACGTTATACGTTATACGTTATACGTTATACGTTATACGTTACACGTTATACGTTATACGTTATCCGTTATAAGTTATACGTTATACGTTATACGGTATACGTTATACGTTATACGTTATACGTTATACGTTATACGTTATACGTTATACGTTATACGTTATACGTTATACGTTATACGTTATACGTTATACGTTATACGTGATACGTTATACGTTATACGTTATACGTTATACGTTGTACGTTATACGTTATATGTAATATGTAATACGTTATACGTTATACGCTATACGTTATACGTTACACGTTATACGTTATACGTTATGCGTTATACGTTATGCGTTATACGTTATACGTTATACGTTATACGTTATACGTTATACGTTATACGTTATACGTTATACGTTATACGTTATACGTTATACGTTATACGTTATACGTTATACGTTATACGTTATACGTTATACGTTATACGTTATACGTTATACGTTAGACGTTATAGGTTATACGTAATACGTAATACGTTTTACGTTATACGTTATACGTTATACGTTATGCGTTATACGTTATACGTTATACGTTATACGTTATACGTTTGACGTTATACGTTATACGGTATACGTTATGCCTTATACGTTATACGTTATACGTTATACGTTATACGTTATATGATATACGTTATACGTTATACGTTATACGTTATACGTTATACGTTATACGTTATACGTTATACGTAATACGTTATACGTTAGACGTTATAGGTTATACGTAATACGTAATACGTTTTACGTTATACGTTATACGTTACACGTTATACGTTATACGTTATACGTTATACGTTATACGTTATACGTTATTCGTTATACGTTATACGTAATACGTTATACGTTATACGTTATACGTTATACGTTATACGTTATACGTTATGCGTTATACGTTATACGTTATACGTTATGCGTTATACGTTATACGTTATACGTTATACGTTATACGTTATACGTTATACGTTATACGTTATACGTTATACGTTATACGTTATACGTTATACGTTATACGTTATACGTTATACGTTATACGTTAGACGTTATAGGTTATACGTAATACGTAATACGTTTTACGTTATACGTTATACGTTACACGTTATACGTTATACGTTATACGTTATACGTTATACGTTATACGTTAGACGTTATAGGTTATACGTAATACGTAATACGTTTTACGTTATACGTTATACGTTACACGTTATACGTTATACGTTATACGTTATACGTTATACGTTATACGTTATACGTTATACGTTATACGTTATACGTTATACGTTATACGTTATACGTTATACGTTATACGTTATACGTTATACGCTATACGTTATACGTTATACGTTATACGTTATGCGTTATACGCTATACGTTATGCGTTATAGGTCATACCTTATACGTGATACGTCATACGTTATATCTTATACGTTATACGTTATGCGTTATACGTTATACGTTATACGTTATACGTTATACGTTTGACGTTATACGTTATACGGTATACATTATGCGTTATACGTTATACGTGATACGTTATACGTTATACGTTATACGTTATACGATATACGTTATACGTTATACGTTATGCGTTATAGGATATACGTTATACGTTATACGTTATACGTTATACGTTATACGTTATACGTTATACGTTATACGATATACGTTATACGTTATACGTTATACGTTATGCGTATTACGCTATACGTTATGCGTTATAGGTCATACCTTATACGTGATACGTCATACGTTATACGTTATACGTGATACGTTATACGTTATACGTTATACGTTATACGTTGTACGTTATACGTTATATGTAATATGTAATATGTTATACGTTATACGCTATACGTTATACGTTATAAGTTATACGTTATACGTTATACGGTATACGTTATACGTTATACGTTATACGTTGTACGTTATACGTTATATGTAATATGTAATACGTTATACGTTATACGTTAAACGTTAGACGTTATATGTTATACGTTATACGTTGTACGTTATACGTTATATGTAATATGTAATACGTTATAAGTTATACGCTATACGTTATACGTTACACGTTATACGTTATACGTTATGCGTTATACGTTATACGCTATACGTTATACGTTACACGTTATACGTTATACGTTATGCGTTATACGTTATACGTTATACGTAATACGTTATACGTTATACGTTATACGTTATACGTTATACGTTATACGTTATACGTTATACGTTATACGTTATACGTTAGACGTTGTAGGTTATACGTAATACGTAATACGTTTTACGTTATACGTTATACGTTACACGTTATACGTTATACGTTATACGTTATAAGTTATACGTTATACGTTATACGTTATACGTTATACGTTAGACGTTATAGGTTATACGTTATACGTTATACGTTACACGTTATACGTTATACGTTATACGTTATAAGTTATACGTTATACGTTATACGGTATACGTTATACGTTATACGTTATACGTTATACGTTATACGTTATACGTTATACGTTATACGTTATACGTTATACGTTATACGTTATACGTTATACGTTATACGTTATACGTTATACGTTATACGCTATACGTTATACGTTATACGTTATACGTTATGCGTTATACGCTATACGTTATGCGTTATAGGTCATACCTTATACGTGATACGTCATACGTTATATCTTATACGTTATACGTTATGCGTTATACGTTATACGTTATACGTTATACGTTATACGTTTGACGTTATACGTTATACGGTATACATTATGCGTTATACGTTATACGTGATACGTTATACGTTATACGTTATACGTTATACGATATACGTTATACGTTATACGTTATGCGTTATAGGATATACGTTATACGTTATACGTTATACGTTATACGTTATACGTTATACGTTATACGTTATACGATATACGTTATACGTTATACGTTATACGTTATGCGTATTACGCTATACGTTATGCGTTATAGGTCATACCTTATACGTGATACGTCATACGTTATACGTTATACGTGATACGTTATACGTTATACGTTATACGTTATACGTTGTACGTTATACGTTATATGTAATATGTAATATGTTATACGTTATACGCTATACGTTATACGTTACACGTTATACGTTATACGTTATGCGTTATACGTTATGCGTTATACGTTATACGTTATACGTTATACGTTATACGTTATACGTTATACGTTATACGTTATACGTTATACGTTATACGTTATACGTTAGACGTTGTAGGTTATACGTAATACGTAATACGTTTTACGTTATACGTTATACGTTACACGTTATACGTTATACGTTATACGTTATAAGTTATACGTTATACGTTATACGTTATACGTTATACGTTAGACGTTATAGGTTATACGTTATACGTTATACGTTACACGTTATACGTTATACGTTATACGTTATAAGTTATACGTTATACGTTATACGGTATACGTTATACGTTATACGTTATACGTTATACGTTATACGTTATACGTTATACGTTATACGTTATACGTTATACGTTATACGTTATACGTTATACGTTATACGTTATACGTTATACGTTATACGCTATACGTTATACGTTATACGTTATACGTTATGCGTTATACGCTATACGTTATGCGTTATAGGTCATACCTTATACGTGATACGTCATACGTTATATCTTATACGTTATACGTTATGCGTTATACGTTATACGTTATACGTTATACGTTATACGTTTGACGTTATACGTTATACGGTATACATTATGCGTTATACGTTATACGTGATACGTTATACGTTATACGTTATACGTTATACGATATACGTTATACGTTATACGTTATGCGTTATAGGATATACGTTATACGTTATACGTTATACGTTATACGTTATACGTTATACGTTATACGTTATACGATATACGTTATACGTTATACGTTATACGTTATGCGTATTACGCTATACGTTATGCGTTATAGGTCATACCTTATACGTGATACGTCATACGTTATACGTTATACGTGATACGTTATACGTTATACGTTATACGTTATACGTTGTACGTTATACGTTATATGTAATATGTAATATGTTATACGTTATACGCTATACGTTATACGTTACACGTTATACGTTATACGTTATGCGTTATACGTTATGCGTTATACGTTATACGTTATACGTTATACGTTATACGTTATACGTTATACGTTATACGTCATTCGTTATACGTTATACGTAATACGTTATACGTTATACGTTATACGTTATACGTTATACGTTATACGTTATGCGTTATACGTTATACGTTATACGTTATGCGTTATACGTTATACGTTATACGTTATACGTTATACGTTATACGTTTGACGTTATACGTTATACGGTATACGTTATGCCTTATACGTTATACGTTATACGTTATACGTTATACGTTATATGATATACGTTATACGTTATACGTTATACGTTATACGTTATACGTTATACGTTATACGTTATACGTAATACGTTATACGTTAGACGTTATAGGTTATACGTAATACGTAATACGTTTTACGTTATACGTTATACGTTACACGTTATACGTTATACGTTATACGTTATAAGTTATACGTTATACGTTATACGGTATACGTTATACGTTATACGTTGGACGTTACAGGTTAAACGTAATACGTAATACGTTATACGTTATGCGTTATACGTTATACGTTATACGTTATACGTTAGACGTTATAGGTTATACGTAATACGTAATACGTTTTACGTTATACGTTATACGTTGGACGTTACAGGTTAAACGTAATACGTTATACGTTATACGTTATGCGCTATACGGTATACGTTATACGTTATACGTTATACGTTATACGTTATACGTTATACGTTATACGTTATACGTTATACGTTATACGTTATACGTTATACGTTATACGTTATACGTTACACGTTATACGTTATACGTTATCCGTTATAAGTTATACGTTATACGTTATACGGTATACGTTATACGTTATACGTTATACGTTATACGTTATACGTTATACGTTATACGTTATACGTTATACGTTATACGTTATACGTTATACGTTATACGTGATACGTTATACGTTATACGTTATACGTTATACGTTGTACGTTATACGTTATATGTAATATGTAATACGTTATACGTTATACGCTATACGTTATACGTTACACGTTATACGTTATACGTTATGCGTTATACGTTATACGTTATACGTTATACGTTATACGTTATACGTTATACGTTATGCGTTATACGTTATACGTTATACGTTATGCGTTATACGTTATACGTTATACGTTATACGTTATACGTTTGACGTTATACGTTATACGGTATACGTTATGCCTTATACGTTATACGTTATACGTTATACGTTATACGTTATATGATATACGTTATACGTTATACGTTATACGTTATACGTTATACGTTATACGTTATACGTTATACGTAATACGTTATACGTTAGACGTTATAGGTTATACGTAATACGTAATACGTTTTACGTTATACGTTATACGTTACACGTTATACGTTATACGTTATACGTTATAAGTTATACGTTATACGTTATACGGTATACGTTATACGTTATACGTTGGACGTTACAGGTTAAACGTAATACGTAATACGTTATACGTTATGCGTTATACGTTATACGTTATACGTTATACGTTAGACGTTATAGGTTATACGTAATACGTAATACGTTTTACGTTATACGTTATACGTTGGACGTTACAGGTTAAACGTAATACGTTATACGTTATACGTTATGCGCTATACGGTATACGTTATACGTTATACGTTATACGTTATACGTTATACGTTATACGTTATACGTTATACGTTATACGTTATACGTTATACGTTACACGTTATACGTTATACGTTATCCGTTATAAGTTATACGTTATACGTTATACGGTATACGTTATACGTTATACGTTATACGTTATACGTTATACGTTATACGTTATACGTTATACGTTATACGTTATACGTTATACGTTATACGTTATACGTTATACGTGATACGTTATACGTTATACGTTATACGTTATACGTTGTACGTTATACGTTATATGTAATATGTAATACGTTATACGTTATACGCAATACGTTATACGTTACACGTTATACGTTATACGTTATGCGTTATACGTTATGCGTTATACGTTATACGTTATACGTTATACGTTATACGTTATACGTTATACGTTATACGTTATACGTTATACGTTATACGTTATACGTTATACGTTATACGTTATACGTTATACGTTATACGTTATACGTTATACGTTATACGTTATACGTTATACGTTAGACGTTATAGGTTATACGTAATACGTAATACGTTTTACGTTATACGTTATACGTTATACGTTATGCGTTATACGTTATACGTTATACGTTATACGTTATACGTTTGACGTTATACGTTATACGGTATACGTTATGCCTTATACGTTATACGTTATACGTTATACGTTATACGTTATATGATATACGTTATACGTTATACGTTATACGTTATACGTTATACGTTATACGTTATACGTTATACGTAATACGTTATACGTTAGACGTTATAGGTTATACGTAATACGTAATACGTTTTACGTTATACGTTATACGTTATACGTTATACGTTATACGTTATACGTTATACGTTATACGTTATACGTTATACGTGATACGTTATACGTTATACGTTATACGTTATACGTTGTACGTTATACGTTATATGTAATATGTAATACGTTATACGTTATACGCTATACGTTATACGTTACACGTTATACGTTATACGTTATGCGTTATACGTTATGCGTTATACGTTATACGTTATACGTTATACGTTATACGTTATACGTTATACGTTATACGTTATACGTTATACGTTATACGTTATACGTTATACGTTATACGTTATACGTTATACGTTATACGTTATACGTTATACGTTATACGTTATACGTTATACGTTAGACGTTATAGGTTATACGTAATACGTAATACGTTTTACGTTATACGTTATACGTTATACGTTATGCGTTATACGTTATACGTTATACGTTATACGTTATACGTTTGACGTTATACGTTATACGGTATACGTTATGCCTTATACGTTATACGTTATACGTTATACGTTATACGTTATATGATATACGTTATACGTTATACGTTATACGTTATACGTTATACGTTATACGTTATACGTTATACGTAATACGTTATACGTTAGACGTTATAGGTTATACGTAATACGTAATACGTTTTACGTTATACGTTATACGTTACACGTTATACGTTATACGTTATACGTTATACGTTATACGTTATACGTTATTCGTTATACGTTATACGTAATACGTTATACGTTATACGTTATACGTTATACGTTATACGTTATACGTTATGCGTTATACGTTATACGTTATACGTTATGCGTTATACGTTATACGTTATACGTTATACGTTATACGTTATACGTTATACGTTATACGTTATACGTTATACGTTATACGTTATACGTTATACGTTATACGTTATACGTTATACGTTATACGTTAGACGTTATAGGTTATACGTAATACGTAATACGTTTTACGTTATACGTTATACGTTACACGTTATACGTTATACGTTATACGTTATACGTTATACGTTATACGTTAGACGTTATAGGTTATACGTAATACGTAATACGTTTTACGTTATACGTTATACGTTACACGTTATACGTTATACGTTATACGTTATACGTTATACGTTATAAGTTATACGTTATACGTTATACGTTATACGTTATACATTATGCGTTATACGCTATACGTAATGCGTTATAGCTCATACCTTATACGTGATACGTCATACGTTATACGTTATACGTTATACGTTTTACGTTATACGTGATACGTCATACGTTATACGTTATACGTGATACGTTATACGTTATACGTTATACGTTATACGTTGTACGTTATACGTTATATGTAAAATGTAATACGTTATACGTTATACGCTATACGTTATACGTTACACGTTATACGTTATACGTTATGCGTTATACGTTATGCGTTATACGTTATACGTTATACGTTATACGTTATACGTTATACGTTATACGTTATACGTTATACGTTATACGTTATACGTTATACGTTATACGTTATACGTTATACGTTATACGTTATACGTTATACGTTATACGTTATACGTTAGACGTTATAGGTTATACGTAATACGTAATACGTTTTACGTTATACGTTATACGTTACACGTTATACGTTATACATTATGCGTTATACGCTATACGTAATGCGTTATACGTTATACGTTATACGTTAGACGTTATAGGTTATACGTAATACGTAATACGTTTTACGTTATACGTTATACGTTACACGTTATACGTTATACGTTATACGTTATAAGTTATACGTTATACGTTATACGGTATACGTTATACGTTATACGTTGGACGTTACAGGTTAAACGTAATACGTAATACGTTATACGTTATGCGTTATACGTTATACGTTATACGTTATACGTTAGACGTTATAGGTTATACGTAATACGTAATACGTTTTACGTTATACGTTATACGTTGGACGTTACAGGTTAAACGTAATACGTTATACGTTATACGTTATGCGCTATACGGTATACGTTATACGTTATACGTTATACGTTATACGTTATACGTTATACGTTATACGTTATACGTTATACGTTATACGTTATACGTTACACGTTATACGTTATACGTTATCCGTTATAAGTTATACGTTATACGTTATACGGTATACGTTATACGTTATACGTTATACGTTATACGTTATACGTTATACGTTATACGTTATACGTTATACGTTATACGTTATACGTTATACGTTATACGTGATACGTTATACGTTATACGTTATACGTTATACGTTGTACGTTATACGTTATATGTAATATGTAATACGTTATACGTTATACGCTATACGTTATACGTTACACGTTATACGTTATACGTTATGCGTTATACGTTATGCGTTATACGTTATACGTTATACGTTATACGTTATACGTTATACGTTATACGTTATACGTTATACGTTATACGTTATACGTTATACGTTATACGTTATACGTTATACGTTATACGTTATACGTTATACGTTATACGTTATACGTTATACGTTATACGTTATACGTTATACGTTATACGTTATACGTTAGACGTTATAGGTTATACGTAATACGTAATACGTTTTACGTTATACGTTATACGTTATACGTTATGCGTTATACGTTATACGTTATACGTTATACGTTATACGTTATACGTTTGACGTTATACGTTATACGGTATACGTTATGCCTTATACGTTATACGTTATACGTTATACGTTATACGTTATATGATATACGTTATACGTTATACGTTATACGTTATACGTTATACGTTATACGTTATACGTTATACGTAATACGTTATACGTTAGACGTTATAGGTTATACGTAATACGTAATACGTTTTACGTTATACGTTATACGTTACACGTTATACGTTATACGTTATACGTTATACGTTATACGTTATACGTTATTCGTTATACGTTATACGTAATACGTTATACGTTATACGTTATACGTTATACGTTATACGTTATACGTTATGCGTTATACGTTATACGTTATACGTTATGCGTTATACGTTATACGTTATACGTTATACGTTATACGTTATACGTTATACGTTATACGTTATACGTTATACGTTATACGCTATACGTTATACGTTATACGTTATACGTTATACGTTATACGTTATACGTTAGACGTTATAGGTTATACGTAATACGTAATACGTTTTACGTTATACGTTATACGTAACACGTTATACGTTATACGTTATACGTTATACGTTATACGTTATACGTTAGACGTTATAGGTTATACGTAATACGTAATACGTTTTACGTTATACGTTATACGTTACACGTTATACGTTATACGTTATACGTTATACGTTATACGTTATAAGTTATACGTTATACGTTATACGTTATACGTTATACATTATGCGTTATACGCTATACGTAATGCGTTATAGGTCATACCTTATACGTGATACGTCATACGTTATACGTTATACGTTATACGTTTTACGTTATACGTTATACGTTATACGTTATACGTTATACGTTATACGTTATACGTTATACGTTATACGTTATACGTTATACGTTATACGTTATACGTTATACGTTATACGTTATACGTTATACGTTATACGTTATACGTTATACGATATACGTTATACGTTATACGTTATACGTTATACGTTATACGTTATACGTTATACGTTATACGTTATACGTTATACATTATGCGTTATACGCTATACGTAATGCGTTATAGGTCATACCTTATACGTGATACGTCATACGTTATACGTTATACGTTACTCGTTATACGTAATATGTAATACGTTTTACGTTATAAGTTATACGTTATACGTGATACGTCATACGTTATACGTTACTCGTTATACGTAATATGTAATACGTTTTACGTTATAAGTTATACGTTATACGTTATACATTATACGTTTTACGTTATACGTTATAAGTTATACGTTATACATTATGCGTTATACGCTATACGTAATGCGTTATACGTTATACGTTATACGTTATACGTTATACGTTATACGTTATACGTTATACGTTATACGTTATACGTTATACGTTATACGTTATACGTTATGCGTTATACGCTATACGTTATGCGTTATAGGTCATACCTTACACGTGATACGTCATACGTTATACGTTATACGTGATACGTTATACGTTATACGTTATACGTTATACGTTGTACGTTATACGTTATATGTAATATGTAATACGTTATACGTTATACGCTATACGTTATACGTTACACGTTATACGTTATACGTTATGCGTTATACGTTATGCGTTATACGTTATACGTTATACGTTATACGTTATACGTTATACGTTATACGTTATACGTTATACGTTATACGTTATACGTTATACGTTATACGTTATACGTTATACGTTATACGTTATACGTTATACGTTATACGTTATACGTTATACGTTAGACGTTATAGGTTATACGTAATACGTAATACGTTTTACGTTATACGTTATACGTTACACGTTATACGTTATACGTTATACGTTATAAGTTATACGTTATACGTTATACGGTATACGTTATACGTTATACGTTATACGTTATACGTTGTACGTTATACGTTAAACGTTAGACGTTATATGTTATACGTTGTACGTTATACGTTGTACGTTGTACGTTATACGTTATACGTTATACGTTATACGTTATACGTTATACGTTATACGTTATACGTTATACGTTATACGTTATACGTTACTCGTTATACGTAATATGTAATACGTTTTACGTTATAAGTTATACGTTATACGTTATACATTATACGTTTTACGTTATACGTTATAAGTTATACGTTATACATTATGCGTTATACGCTATACGTAATGCGTTATACGTTATACGTTATACGTTATACGTTATACGTTATACGTTATAAGTTATACGTTATACGTTATACGTTATACGTTATACATTATGCGTTATACGCTATACGTAATGCGTTATAGGTCATACCTTATACGTGATACGTCATACGTTATACGTTATACGTTATACGTTTTACGTTATACGTTATACGTTATACGTTATACATTATACGTTATAAGTTATACGTTATACGTTATACGTTATACGTTATACATTATGCGTTATACGCTATACGTAATGCGTTATAGGTCATACCTTATACGTGATACGTCATACGTTATACGTTTTGCGTTATACGTTATACGTTATACGTTATACATTATACGTTATACGTTATACGTTATACGTTATACGTTATACGTTATACGTTATACGTTATACGTTATACGTTATACGTTATACGTTATACGTTATACGTTATACGTTATACGTTATACGTTATACGTTATACGTTATACGTTATACGTTATACGATATACGTTATACGTTATACGTTATACGTTATACGTTATACGTTATACGTTATACGTTATACGTTATACGTTATACGTTATACGTTATACGTTATACGTTATACGTTATACGTTATACGTTATACGTTATACGTTATACGTTATACGTTATACGTTATACGTTATACGTTATACGTTATACGTTATACGTTAGACGTTATAGGTTATACGTTATACGTTAGACGTTATAGGTTATACGTAATACGTAATACGTTTTACGTTATACGTTATACGTTACACGTTATACGTTATACGTTATACGTTATAAGTTATACGTTATACGTTATACGGTATACGTTATACGTTATACGTTATACGTTATACGTTTGTACGTTATACGTTAAACGTTAGACGTTATATGTTATACGTTGTACGTTATACGTTGTACGTTGTACGTTATACGTTATACATTATACGTTATACGTTATACGCTATACGTTATACGTTGTACGTTATACGTTATACGTCATACGTTATACGTTATACGTTATACGTTATACGTTATACGTTATACGTTATACGTTATACGTTATACGTTATACGTTATACGTTATACGTTAGACGTTATAGGTTATACGTTATACGTTAGACGTTATAGGTTATACGTAATACGTAATACGTTTTACGTTATACGTTATACGTTATACGTTATACGTTATACGTTGTACGTTATACGTTAAACGTTAGACGTTATATGTTATACGTTGTACGTTATACGTTGTACGTTGTACGTTGTACGTTATACGATATACGTTATACGTTATATGTTATACGTTATACGTTAAACGTTATACGTTATACGTTATACGTTATACGTTATACGTTATACGTTATACGTTATACGTTATACGTTATACGTTATACGTTATACGTTAGACGTTATACGTAATACGTAATACGTTATACGTTATACGTTATACGTTATACGTTATACGTTATACGTTATACGTTATACGTTATACGTTATACGTTATACGTTACTCGTTATACGTAATATGTACTACGTTTTACGTTATAAGTTATACGTTATACGTTATACGTTATACGTTATACGTTATACGTTATACGTTATACGTTATACGTTATACGTTATACGTTATACGTTATACGTTATACGTTATACGTTATACGTTATACGTTCTACGTTCTACGTTATACGTTGTACGTTATACGTTGTACGTTATACGTTATACGTTATACGTTATACGTTATACGTTATACGTTAGACGTTATATGTTATACGTTGTACGTTATACGTTGTACGTTGTACGTTGTACGTTATACGATATACGTTATACGTTATATGTTATACGTTATACGTTAAACGTTAGACGTTATATGTTATACGTTGTACGTTATACGTTGTACGTTGTACGTTATACGTTATACATTATACGTTATACGTTATACGCTATACGTTATACGTTGTACGTTATACGTTATACGTCATACGTTATACGTTATACGTTATACGTTATACGTTATACGTTATACGTTATACGTTATACGTTATACGTTATACGTTATACGTTATACGTTATACGTTAGACGTTATAGGTTATACGTTATACGTTAGACGTTATAGGTTATACGTAATACGTAATACGTTTTACGTTATACGTTATACGTTATACGTTATACGTTATACGTTGTACGTTATACGTTAAACGTTAGACGTTATATGTTATACGTTGTACGTTATACGTTGTACGTTGTACGTTGTACGTTATACGATATACGTTATACGTTATATGTTATACGTTATACGTTAAACGTTATACGTTATACGTTATACGTTATACGTTATACGTTATACGTTATACGTTATACGTTATACGTTATACGTTATACGTTATACGTTAGACGTTATACGTAATACGTAATACGTTATACGTTATACGTTATAGGTTACACGTTATACGTTATACGTTATACGTTATAAGTTATAAGTTATACGTTATACGTTATACGTTATACGTTATACGTTATACGTTATACGTTATACGTTATACGTTATACGTTATACGTTCTACGTTCTACGTTATACGTTGTACGTTATACGTTGTACGTTATACGTTATACGTTATACGTTATACGTTATACGTTATCGTTATACGTTATACGTTATACGTTATACGTTATACGTTATACGTTATACGTTATACGTTATACGTTATTCGTTATACGTTATACGTTATTCGTTCTACGTTATACGTTATACCGTTATACGTTATACGTTATACGTTATACGTTACTCGTTGTACGTAATATGAAATACGTTTCACGTTATAAGTTATACGTTATACGTTATACATTATACGTTATACGTTATACGTTTACGTTATGCGTTATACGTTATACGTTATACGCTATACGTTATACGTTGTACGTTATACGTTATACGTTATACGTTATACGTTATACGTTATACGTTATACGTTATACGTTATACATTATACGTTATACGTTATACGTTATACGTTATACGTTCTACGTTGTACGTTATACGTTGTACGTTATACGTTATACGTTATACGTTATACGTTATACGTTATACGTTATACGTTAAACGTTATACGTTATACGTTATACGTTATACGTTATACGCTATACGTTATACGTTGTACGTTATGCGTTATACGTTATGCGTTATACGTTATACGTTATTCGTTATACGTTGTACGTTATACGTTATACGTTATACGTTATACGTTATTCGTTATACGTTATACGTTATACGTTATACGTTATACGTTATACGTTATAGGTTATACGTTATACGTTATACGTTATACGTTAAACGTTATACGTTATACGTTATACGTTATACGATATACGTTATACGTTATACGTTGTACGTTATACGTTATACGTTATACGTTATACGTTATACGTTATACGTTATACGTTATACGTTATACGTTATACGTTATACGTTATACGTTACTCGTTATACGTAATATGAAATACGTTTCACGTTATAAGTTATACGTTATACGTTATACGTTATACGTTATACGTTATACGTTATACGTTATACGTTATACGTTATACGGTATACGTAATATGAAATACGTTTCACGTTATAAGTTATACGTTATACGTTATACGTTATACGTTATACGTTATACGTTATACGTTATTCGGTATACGTTATGCGTTATACGTTATACGTTATACGTTATACGTTATACATTATACGTTTTACGTTATACGTTATAAGTTACTCGATATACATTATACGTTATACGTTGTACGTTATGCGTTATACGTTATGCGTTATACGTTATACGTTATACGTTATACGTTATACGTTGTACGTTATACGTTATACGTTATACGTTATACGTTATTCGTTATACGTTATACGTTATACGTTATACGTTATACGTTAGACGTTATACGTTATACGTTATACGTTAAACGTTATACGTTATACGTTATACGTTATACGTTAGACGTTATACGTTATACGTTATACGTTAAACGTTATACGTTATACGTTATACGTTATACGTTATACGCTATACGTTATACGTTGTACGTTATGCGTTATACGTTATGCGTTATACGTTATACGTTATACGTTGTACGTTATGCGTTATACGTTATGCGTTATACGTTATACGTTATTCGTTATACGTTGTACGTTACACGTTATACGTAATACGTTATACGTTATTCGTTATACGTTATACGTTATACGTTATACGTTATACGTTATACGTTATACGTTATACGTTATACGTTATACGTTAAACGTTATACGTTATACGTTATACGTTATACGTTATACGATATACGTTATACGTTATACGTTGTACGTTATACGTTATACGTTATACGTTATACGTTATACGTTATACGTTATACGTTATACGTTATACGTTATACGTTATACGTTATACGTTATACGTTATACGTTATACGTTATACGTTATACGTTATACGTTATACGTTATACGTTATACGTTATACGTTATACGTTATACGTTATACGTTATACGTTATACGTTATACGTTATACGTTATACATTATACGTTATACGTTATACGTTACACGTTATACGTTATACGTTATACGTTATACGTTATAAGTTATACGTTATACGTTATACGTTATACGTTATACGTTATACGTTATACGTTGTACGTTATACGTTATACGTTATTCGTTGTACGTTATACGTTATACGTTATACGTTATACGTTATACGTTATACGTTACTCGTTATACGTAATATGAAATACGTTTCACGTTATAAGTTATACGTTATACGTTATACGTTATACGTTATACGTTATACGTTATACGTTATACGGTATACGTTATGCGTTATACGTTATACGTTATACGTTATACGTTATACATTATACGTTTTACGTTATACGTTATAAGTTACACGATATACATTATACGTTATACGTTATACGTTATACGTTATACGTTATACGTTATACGTTATACGTTATACGTTATACGTTATACGTTATACGTTATACGTTATACGTTATACGTTATACGTTATACGTTATACGTTATACGTTATACGTTATACGTTATACGTTATACGTTATGCGTTATACGCTATACGTTATGCGTTATAGGTCATACCTTATACGTGATACGTCATACGTTATACGTTATGCGTTATACGTTAAACGTTAGACGTTATATGTTATACGTTGTACGTTATACGTTGTACGTTGTACGTTATACGTTATACATTATACGTTATACGTTATACGCTATACGTTATACGTTGTACGTTATACGTTATACGTCATACGTTATACGTTATACGTTATACGTTATACGTTATACGTTATACGTTATACGTTATACGTTATACGTTATACGTTATACGTTATACGTTAGACGTTATAGGTTATACGTTATACGTTAGACGTTATAGGTTATACGTAATACGTAATACGTTTTACGTTATACGTTATACGTTATACGTTATACGTTATACGTTGTACGTTATACGTTAAACGTTAGACGTTATATGTTATACGTTGTACGTTATACGTTGTACGTTGTACGTTGTACGTTATACGATATACGTTATACGTTATATGTTATACGCTATAGGTTAAACGTTATACGTTATACGTTATACGTTATACGTTATACGTTATACGTTATACGTTATACGTTATACGTTATACGTTATACGTTATACGTTATACGTTAGACGTTATACGTAATACGTAATACGTTATACGTTATACGTTATAGGTTACACGTTATACGTTATACGTTATACGTTATAAGTTATAAGTTATACGTTATACGTTATACGTTATACGTTATACGTTATACGTTATACGTTATACGTTATACGTTATACGTTATACGTTCTACGTTCTACGTTATACGTTGTACGTTATACGTTGTACGTTATACGTTATACGTTATACGTTATACGTTATACGTTATACGTTATACGTTATACGTTATACGTTATACGTTATACGTTATACGTTATACGTTATACGTTATACGTTATTCGTTATACGTTATACGTTATTCGTTCTACGTTATACGTTATACGTTATACGTTATACGTTATACGTTATACGTTACTCGTTGTACGTAATATGAAATACGTTTTCACGTTATAAGTTATACGTTATACGTTATACATTATACGTTATACGTTATACGTTTACGTTATGCGTTATACGTTATACGTTATACGCTATACGTTATACGTTGTACGTTATACGTATACGTTATACGTTATACGTTATACGTTATACGTTATACGTTATACGTTATACATTATACGTTATACGTTATACGTTATACGTTATACGTTCTACGTTGTACGTTATACGTTGTACGTTATACGTTATACGTTATACGTTATACGTTATACGTTATACGTTATACGTTAAACGTTATACGTTATACGTTATACGTTATACGTTATACGCTATACGTTATACGTTGTACGTTATGCGTTATACGTTATGCGTTATACGTTATACGTTATTCGTTATACGTTGTACGTTATACGTTATACGTTATACGTTATACGTTATTCGTTATACGTTATACGTTATACGTTATACGTTATACGTTATACGTTATAGGTTATACGTTATACGTTATACGTTATACGTTAAACGTTATACGTTATACGTTATACGTTATACGATATACGTTATACGTTATACGTTGTACGTTATACGTTATACGTTATACGTTATACGTTATACGTTATACGTTATACGTTATACGTTATACGTTATACGTTATACGTTATACGTTACTCGTTATACGTAATATGAAATACGTTTCACGTTATAAGTTATACGTTATACGTTATACGTTATACGTTATACGTTATACGTTATACGTTATACGTTATACGTTATACGGTATACGTAATATGAAATACGTTTCACGTTATAAGTTATACGTTATACGTTATACGTTATACGTTATACGTTATACGTTATACGTTATTCGGTATACGTTATGCGTTATACGTTATACGTTATACGTTATACGTTATACATTATACGTTTTACGTTATACGTTATAAGTTACTCGATATACATTATACGTTATACGTTGTACGTTATGCGTTATACGTTATGCGTTATACGTTATACGTTATACGTTATACGTTATACGTTGTACGTTATACGTTATACGTTATACGTTATACGTTATTCGTTATACGTTATACGTTATACGTTATACGTTATACGTTAGACGTTATACGTTATACGTTATACGTTAAACGTTATACGTTATACGTTATACGTTATACGTTAGACGTTATACGTTATACGTTATACGTTAAACGTTATACGTTATACGTTATACGTTATACGTTATACGCTATACGTTATACGTTGTACGTTATGCGTTATACGTTATGCGTTATACGTTATACGTTATACGTTGTACGTTATGCGTTATACGTTATGCGTTATACGTTATACGTTATTCGTTATACGTTGTACGTTACACGTTATACGTAATACGTTATACGTTATTCGTTATACGTTATACGTTATACGTTATACGTTATACGTTATACGTTATACGTTATACGTTATACGTTATACGTTAAACGTTATACGTTATACGTTATACGTTATACGTTATACGATATACGTTATACGTTATACGTTGTACGTTATACGTTATACGTTATACGTTATACGTTATACGTTATACGTTATACGTTATACGTTATACGTTATACGTTATACGTTATACGTTATACGTTATACGTTATACGTTATACGTTATACGTTATACGTTATACGTTATACGTTATACGTTATACGTTATACGTTATACGTTATACGTTATACGTTATACGTTATACGTTATACGTTATACATTATACGTTATACGTTATACGTTACACGTTATACGTTATACGTTATACGTTATACGTTATAAGTTATACGTTATACGTTATACGTTATACGTTATACGTTATACGTTATACGTTGTACGTTATACGTTATACGTTATTCGTTGTACGTTATACGTTATACGTTATACGTTATACGTTATACGTTATACGTTACTCGTTATACGTAATATGAAATACGTTTCACGTTATAAGTTATACGTTATACGTTATACGTTATACGTTATACGTTATACGTTATACGTTATACGGTATACGTTATGCGTTATACGTTATACGTTATACGTTATACGTTATACATTATACGTTTTACGTTATACGTTATAAGTTACACGATATACATTATACGTTATACGTTATACGTTATACGTTATACGTTATACGTTATACGTTATACGTTATACGTTATACGTTATACGTTATACGTTATACGTTATACGTTATACGTTATACGTTATACGTTATACGTTATACGTTATACGTTATACGTTATACGTTATACGTTATACGTTATGCGTTATACGCTATACGTTATGCGTTATAGGTCATACCTTATACGTGATACGTCATACGTTATACGTTATGCGTTATACGTTATACGTTATACGTTATACGTTATACGTTATACGTTATACGTTATACGTTATACGTTATACGTTATACGTTATACGTTATACGTTACTCGTTATACGTAATATGTACTACGTTTTACGTTATAAGTTATACGTTATACGTTATACGTTATACGTTATACGTTATACGTTATACGTTATACGTTATACGTTATACGTTATACGTTATACGGTATACGTTATGCGTAATACGTTATACGTTATACGTTACACGTTATACGTTATACGTTATACGTTATAGGTTATACGTAATACGTTATACGTTATACGTTATACGTTATACGTTATTCGTTGTACGTTATACGTTATACGTTATACGTTATACGTTATACGTTATACGTTATACGTTATACGTTATACGTTATACGTTATACGTTATACGTTATACGTTATACGTTACTCGTTATACGTAATATGAAATACGTTTCACGTTATAAGTTATACGTTATACGTTATACGTTATACGTTATACGTTATACGTTATACGGTATACGTTATGCGTTATACGTTATACGTTATACGTTATACGTTATACGTTATACGTTATACGTTATACGTTATACGGTATACGTTATGCGTTATACGTTATACGTTATACGTTATACGGTATACGTTATGCGTTATACGTTATACGTTATACGTTATACGTTATACGTTATACATTATACGTTTTACGTTATACGTTATAAGTTACACGATATACATTATACGTTATACGTTATACGTTATACGTTATACGTTATACGTTATACGTTATACGTTATACGTTATACGTTATACGTTATACGTTATACGTTATACGTTATACGTTATACGTTATACGTTATACGTTATACGTTATACGTTATACGTTATACGTTATACGTTATACGTTATACGTTATACGTTATACGTTATGCGTTATACGCTATACGTTATGCGTTATAGGTCATACCTTATACGTGATACGTCATACGTTATACGTTATGCGTTATACGTTATACGTTAGACGTTATACGTTATACGTTTTACGTTATACGTTATACGGTATACTTTATACGTTACTCGTTATACGTTACTCGTTATACGTAATATGTAATACGTTTTACGTTATACGTTTTACGTTATACGTTATACGTTATACGATATACGTTATACGTTATACGTTATGCGTTATAGGATATACGTTATACGTTATACGTTATACGTTATACGTTATACGTTATACGTTATACGTTATACGTTATACGTTGTACGTTATACGTTATACGTTATACGTTATACGTTATACGATATACGTTATACGTTATACGTTATACGTTATACGTTATACGTTATACGTTATACGTTATACGTTATACGTTATACGTTATACGTTATACGTTATACGTTATAGGTCATACCTTATACGTGATATGTCATACGTTATACGTTATGCGTTATACGTTATACGTTATACGTTATACGTTATACGTTACTCGTTATACGTAATATGAAATACGTTTCACGTTATAAGTTATACGTTATACGTTATACGTTGTACGTTATACGTTATACGGTATACGTTATGCGTTATACGTTATACGTTATACGTTATACGTTATACATTATACGTTTTACGTTATACGTTATAAGTTACACGATATACATTATACGTTATACGTTATACGTTATACGTTATACGTTATACGTTATACGTTATACGTTATACGTTATACGTTATACGTTATACGTTATACGTTATACGTTATACGTTATACGTTATACGTTATACGTTATACGTTATACGTTATACGTTATACGTTATACGTTATACGTTATACGTTATACGTTATACGTTATACGTTATACGTTATACGTTATGCGTTATACGCTATACGTTATGCGTTATAGGTCATACCTTATACGTGATACGTCATACGTTATACGTTATGCGTTATACGTTATACGTTATACGTTATACGTTATACGTTTTACGTTATACGTTATACGTTATACGTTATACGTTACTCGTTATACGTAATATGTAATACGTTTTACGTTATACGTTTTACGTTATACGTTATACGTTATACGATATACGTTATACGTTATACGTTATACGTTATTCGTTATACGTTATACGTTATACGTTATACGTTATACGTTATACGTTATACGTTATACGTTATACGTTATACGTTACACGTTATACGTTATACGTTATACGTTATACGATATACGTTATACGTTATACGTTGTACGTTATACGTTATACGTTATACGTTATACGTTATACGTTATACGTTATACGTTAAACGTTATACGGTATACGTTATACGTTATACGTTATACGCAATACGTTATACGTTGTAAGTTATGCGTTATACGTTATGCGTTATACGTTATACGTTATACGTTATACGTTATACGTTATACGTTATACGTTATACGTTATACGTTATACGTTATACGTTCTACGTTCTACGTTATACGTTGTACGTTATACGTTGTACGTTATACGTTATACGTTATACGTTATACGTTATACGTTATACGTTATACGTTATACATTATACGTTATACGTTATACGTTATACGTTCTACGTTATACGTTGTACGTTATACGTTGTACGTTATACGTTATACGTTATACGTTATACGTTATACGTTATACGTTATACGTTAAACGTTATACGTTATACGTTATACGTTATACGTTATACGCTATACGTTATACGTTGTACGTTATGCGTTATACGTTATGCGTTATACGTTATACGTTATTCGTTATACGTTGTACGTTATACGTTATACGTTATACGTTATACGTTATTCGTTATACGTTATACGTTATACGTTATACGTTATACGTTATACGTTATACGTTATACGTTATACGTTACACGTTATACGTTATACGTTATACGTTATACGATATACGTTATACGTTATACGTTGTACGTTATACGTTATACGTTATACGTTATACGTTATACGTTATACGTTAAACGTTATACGTTATACGTTATACGTTATACGTTATACGCAATACGTTATACGTTGTAAGTTATGCGTTATACGTTATGCGTTATACGTTATACGTTATACGTTATACGTTATACGTTATACGTTATACGTTATACGTTATACGTTATACGTTATACGTTCTACGTACTACGTTATACGTTGTACGTTATACGTTGTACGTTATACGTTATACGTTATACGTTATACGTTATACGTTATACGTTATACGTTATACGTTATACGTTATACGTTATACGTTATACGTTATACGTTATACGTTATACGTTACTCGTTATACGTAATATGAAATACGTTTCACGTTATAAGTTATACGTTATACGTTATACATTATACGTTATACGTTATACGTTATACGTTGTACGTTATACGTTGTACGTTATACGTTGTACGTTATACGATATACGTTATACGTTATACGTTATACGTTATACGTTGAACGTTATACGTTATACGTTATACGTTATACGTTATACGTTATACGTTATACGTTATACGTTATACGTTATACGTTATACGTTAGACGTTATAGGTTATACGTAATACGTAATACGTTATACGTTATACGTTATAGGTTACACGTTATACGTTATACGTTATACGTTATAAGTTATACGTTATACGTTATACCTTATACGTTATACGTTATACGTTATACGTTATACGTTATACGTTATACGTTATACGTTATATGTTATACGTTATACGTTCTACGTTCTACGTTATACGTTGTACGTTATACGTTGTACGTTATACGTTATACGTTATACGTTATACGTTATACGTTATACGTTATACGTTATACGTTATACGTTATACGTTATACGTTATACGTTATACGTTATACGTTATACGTTATACGATATACGTTATACGTTATTCGTTATACGTTATACGTTATTCGTTGTACGTTATACGTTATACGTTAAACGTTATACGTTATACGTTATACGTTACTCGTTATACGTAATATGAAATACGTTTCACGTTATAAGTTATACGTTATACGTTATACGTTATACGTTATACGTTATACGTTATACGTTATACATTATACGTTATACGTTATACGTTATACGTTATACGTTATTCGTTGTACGTTATACGTTGTACGTTATACGTTATACGTTATACGTTATACGTTATACGTTATACGTTAAACGTTATACGTTATACGTTATACGTTATACGTTATACGCTATACGTTATACGTTGTACGTTATGCGTTATACGTTATGCGTTATACGTTATACGTTATTCGTTATACGTTGTACGTTATACGTTATACGTTATACGTTATACGTTATTCGTTATACGTTATACGTTATACGTTATACGTTATACGTTATACGTTATACGTTATACGTTATACGTTATACGTTATACGTTAAACGTTATACGTTATACGTTATACGTTATACGATATACGTTATACGTTATACGTTGTACGTTATACGTTATACGTTATACGTTATACGTTATTCGTTATACGTTATACGTTATACGTTATACGTTATACGTTATACGTTATACGTTATACGTTATACGTTATACGTTATACGTTAAACGTTATACGTTATACGTTATACGTTATACGATATACGTTATACGTTATACGTTGTACGTTATACGTTATACGTTATACGTTATACGTTATACGTTATACGTTATACGTTATACGTTATACGTTATACGTTATACGTTATACGTTATACGTTATACGTTACTCGTTATACGTTATACGTTATACGTTATACGTTATACGTTAAACGTTATACGTTATACGTTATACGTTATACGATATACGTTATACGTTATACGTTGTACGTTATACGTTATACGTTATACGTTATACGTTATACGTTATACGTTATACGTTATACGTTATACGTAATACGTTATACGTTATACGTTATACGTTATACGTTAAACGTTATACGTTATACGTTATACGTTATACGATATACGTTATACGTTATACGTTGTACGTTATACGTTATACGTTATACGTTATACGTTATACGTTATACGTTATACGTTATACGTTATACGTTATACGTTATACGTTATACGTTATACGTTATACGTTATACGTTATACGTTATACGTTACTCGTTATACGTAATATGAAATACGTTTCACGTTATAAGTTATACGTTATACGTTATACTTTATACGTTATACGTTATACGTTATACGTTATACGGTATACGTTATGCGTTATACGTTATACGTTATACGTTATACGTTATACATTATACGTTTTACGTTATACGTTATAGGTTACACGATATACATTATACGTTATACGTTGTACGTTATGCGTTATACGTTATGCGTTATACGTTATACGTTATACGTTATACGTTGTACGTTATACGTTATACGTTATACGTTATACGTTATTCGTTATACGTTATACGTTATACGTTATACGTTATACGTTAGACGTTATACGTTATACGTTATACGTTAAACGTTATACGTTATACGTTATACGTTATACGCTATACGTTATACGTTGTACGTTATACGTTATACGTTATACGTTATACGTTATACGTTATACGTTATACGTTATACGTTATACATTATACGTTATACGTTATACGTTATACGTTATACGTTATACGTTGTACGTTATACGTTGTACGTTATACGTTATACGTTATACGTTATACGTTATACGTTATACGTTAAACGTTATACGTTATACGTTATACGTTATACGTTATACGCTATACGTTATACGTTGTACGTCATGCGTTATACGTTATGCGTTATACGTTATACGTTATTCGTTATACGTTGTACGTTATACGTTATACGTTATACGTTATACGTTATTCGTTATACGTTATACGTTATACGTTATACGTTATACGTTATACGTTATACGTTATACGTTACACGTTATACGTTATACGTTAAACGTTATACGTTATACGTTATACGTTATACGATATACGTTATACGTTATACGTTGTACGTTATACGTTATACGTTATACGTTATACGTTATACGTTATACGTTATACGTTATACGTTATACGTTATACGTTATACGTTATACGTTATACGTTATACGTTACTCGTTATACGTAATATGAAATACGTTTCACGTTATAAGTTATACGTTATACGTTATACGTTATACGTTATACGTTATACGTTATACGTTATACGTTATACGTTATACGTTATTCGTTATACGTTATACGTTATACGTTATACGTTATACGTTATACGTTATACGGTATACGTTATGCGTTATACGTTATACGTTATACGTTATACGTTATACATTATACGTTTTACGTTATACGTTATAAGTTACACGATATACATTATACGTTATACGTTATACGTTATACGTTATACGTTATACGTTATACGTTATACGTTATAGGTCATACCTTATACGTGATACGTCATACGTTATACGTTATGCGTTATACGTTATACGTTATACGTTATACGTTATACGTTTTACGTTATACGTTATACGTTATACGTTATACGTTACTCGTTATACGTAATATGTAATACGTTTTACGTTATACGTTTTACGTTATACGTTATACGTTATACGATATACGTTATACGTTATACGTTATGCGTTATAGGATATACGTTATACGTTATACGTTATACGTTATACGTTATACGTTATACGTTATACGTTATACGTTATACGTTATACGTTATACGTTGTACGTTATACGTTATACGTTATACGTTATACGTTATACGATATACGTTATACGTTATACGTTATACGTTATACGTTATACGTTATACGTTATACGTTATACGTTATACGTTATACGTTATACGTTATACGTTATACGATATACGTTATACGTTATACGTTATACGTTATACGTTATACGTTATACGTTATACGTTATACGTTATACGTTATACGTTATACGTTATACGTTATACGTTATACGTTATACGTTATACGTTATACGTTATACGTTATACGTTATACGTTAAACGTTATACGTTGTACGTTATACGTTGTACGATATACGTTGTACGTTATACGTTGTACGTTATACGTTGTACGTTATACGTTGTACGTTATGCGTTGTACGTTATGCGTTATACGTTATACGTTATTCGTTATACGTTGTACGTTATACTTTATACGTTATACGTTATACGATATTCGTTATACGTTATACGTTATACGTTATACGTTATACGTTATACCATATACGTTATACGTTATACGTTATACGTTAAACGTTATACGTTATACGTTATACGTTATACGTTATACGTTGTACGTTATACGTTATACGTTTTACGTTATACGTTATACGTTATACGTTACACGTTATACGTTATACGTTATACGTTATACGTTGTACGTTATACGTTGTACGTTATACGTTGTACGTTATACGTTATACGTTAGACGTTATACGTTATACGTTATACGCTATACGTTATACGTTATACGTTATACGC
This sequence comes from Ptiloglossa arizonensis, assembly GCF_051014685.1. Taxonomy (NCBI): domain Eukaryota; kingdom Metazoa; phylum Arthropoda; class Insecta; order Hymenoptera; family Colletidae; genus Ptiloglossa; species Ptiloglossa arizonensis. The sequence goes on along the minus strand of NW_027478763.1, from coordinate 300,864 downwards.
TATACGTTATACGTTGTACGTTATGCGTTGTATGTTATGCGTTATACGTTATACGTTATTCGTTATACGTTGTACGTTATACTTTATACGTTATACGTTATACGATATTCGTTATACGTTATACGTTATACGTTATACGTTATACGTTATACCATATACGTTATACGTTATACGTTATACGTTAAACGTTATACGTTATACGTTATACGTTATACGTTATACGTTATACGTTGTACGTTATACGTTATACGTTATACGTTATACGTTATACGTTATACGTTATACGTTATACGTTATACGTTATACGTTATTCGTTATACGTTATATGTTATACGTTATACGTTATACGTTATACGCTATACGTTATACGTTGTACGTTATGCGTTATACGTTATGCGTTATACGTTATACGTTATTCGTTATACGTTGTACGTTATACGTTATACGTTATACGTTATACGTTATACGTTATACGTTATACGTTATACGTTATACGTTATACGTTCTACGTTATACGTTGTACGTTATACGTTGCACGTTATACGTTATACGTTATACGTTATACGTTATACGTTATACGTTATACGTTATTCGTTATACGTTATATGTTATACGTTATACGTTATACGTTATACGCTATACGTTATACGTTGTACGTTATGCGTTATACGTTATGCGTTATACGTTATACGTTATTCGTTATACGTTGTACGTTATACGTTATACGTTATACGTTATACGTTATACGTTATACGTTATGCGTTATACGCTATACGTTATGCGTTATAGGTCATACCTTATACGTGATACGTCATACGTTATACGTTATACGTTATACGTTATTCGTTATACGTTATACGTTATACGTTATACGTTATACGTTATACGTTATACGTTATACGTTGTACGTTATACGTTGTACGTTATACGTTATACGTTATACGTTATACGTTATACGTTATACGTTATACGTTATACGTTATACGCTATACGTTATACGTTATACCATATACGTTATACGTTATACGTTATACGTTAAACGTTATACGTTATACGTTATACGTTATACGTTATACGATATACGTTATACGTTATACGTTGTACGTTATACGTTATACGTTATACGTTATACGTTATACGTTATACGTTATACGTTAAACGTTATACGTTATACGTTATTCGTTATACGTTATACGTTATACGTTATACGTTATACGTTTTACGTTATACGTTATACGTTATACGTTATACATTATACGTTATACGTTGTACGTTATACGTTATACGTTATTCGTTGTACGTTATACGTTATACGTTATACGTTATACGTAATACGTTATACGTTACTCGTTATACGTTATACGTAATACGTTATACGTTAAACGTTATACGTTATACGTTATACGTTATACGTTATACGTTATACGTTATACGTTATACGTTATACGTTATACGTTATACGTTATACGTTATACGTTATACGTTATACGTTATACGTTAGACGTTATTCGTTGTACGTTATACGTTACACGTTATACGTTATACGTTATACGTTATACGTTACTCGTTATACGTTATACGTTATACGTTATACGTTATACGTTATACGTTATACGTTATACGTTATACGTTACTCGTTATACGTAATATGTAATACGTTTTACGTTATAAGTTATACGTTATACGTTATACGTTATACGTTATACGTTATACGTTATACGTTATACGTTATACGTTATACGTTATACGTTATATGTTATACGTTGTACGTTATACCTTATACGTTATACGTTATACGTTATACAATATACGTTATACGTTATACGTTATACGTTATAGGTTATACGTTATACGTTATACGTTATACGTTATACGTTATACGTTATACGTTATACGTTATACGTTTTACGTTACACGTTATAAGTTACACGATATACATTATACGTTATACGTTATACGTTATACGTTATACGTTATACGTCATACGTTATACGTTATACGTTATACGTTATACGTTATACGTTATACGTTATACGTTATACGTTATACGTTATACGTTATACGTTATACGTTATACGTTATACGTTATGCGTTATACGCTATACGTTATGCGTTATAGGTCATACCTTATACGTGATACGTCATACGTTATACGTTATGCGTTATACGTTATACGTTATACGTTATACGTTATACGTTATACGTTATACGTTATACGTTATACGTTATACGTTATACGTTACTCGTTATACGTAATATGTAATACGTTTTACGTTATAAGTTATACGTTATACGTTATACGTTATACGTTATACGTTATACGTTATACGTTATACGTTATACGTTATACGTCATACGTTATACGTTATACGTTATACGTTATACGTTATACGTTATACGTTATACGTTATACGTTATACGTTATACGTTATACGTTATACGTTATACGTTATACGTTATACGTTATACGTTGTACGTTATGCGTTATACGTTATGCGTTATACGTTATACGTTATACGTTATACGTTATACGTTATACGATATACGTTATACGTTATACGTTGTACGTTATACGTTATACGTTATACGTTATACGTTATACGTTATACGTTATACGTTAAACGTTATACGTTATACGTTATACGTTATACGTTATACGATATACGTTATACGTTATACGTTGTACGTTATACGTTATACGTTATACGTTATACTTTATACGTTATACGTTATACGTTATACGTTATACGTTATACGTTATTCGTTATACGTTATACGTTATACGTTATACGTTATACGTTTTACGTTATACGTTATACGTTATACGTTATACGTTATACATTATACGTTATACGTTGTACGTTATACGTTATACGTTATTCGTTGTACGTTATACGTTATACGTTATACGTTATACGTTATACGTTATACGTTATACGTCATACGTTATACGTTATACGTTATACGTTATACGTTATACGTTATACGTTATACGTTATACGTTATACGTTATACGTTATACGTTATACGTTATACGTTATACGTTATACGTTATACGTTGTACGTTATGCGTTATACGTTATGCGTTATACGTTATACGTTATACGTTATACGTTATACGTTATACGATATACGTTATACGTTATACGTTGTACGTTATACGTTATACGTTATACGTTATACGTTATACGTTATACGTTATACGTTAAACGTTATACGTTATACGTTATACGTTATACGTTATACGATATACGTTATACGTTATACGTTGTACGTTATACGTTATACGTTATACGTTATACTTTATACGTTATACGTTATACGTTATACGTTATACGTTATACGTTATTCGTTATACGTTATACGTTATACGTTATACGTTATACGTTTTACGTTATACGTTATACGTTATACGTTATACGTTATACATTATACGTTATACGTTGTACGTTATACGTTATACGTTATTCGTTGTACGTTATACGTTATACGTTATACGTTATACGTTATACGTTATACGTTATACGTTACTCGTTATACGTTATACGTAATACGTTATACGTTAAACGTTATACGTTATACGTTATACGTTATACGTTATACGTTATACGTTATACGTTATACGTCATACGTTATACGTTATACGTTATACGTTATACGTTATATGTTATACGTTATTCGTTGTACGTTATACGTTATACGTTATACGTTATACGTTATACGTTATACGTTACTCGTTATACGTTATACGTTATACGTTATACGTTATACGTTATACGTTATACGTTATACGTTATACGTTATGCGTTATACGCTATACGTTATGCGTTATAGGTCATACCTTATACGTGATACGTCATACGTTATACGTTATACGTTATACGTTATTCGTTATACGTTATACGTTATACGTTATACGTTATACGTTATACGTTATACGTTATACGTTGTACGTTATACGTTGTACGTTATACGTTATACGTTATACGTTATACGTTATACGTTATACGTTATACGTTATACGTTATACGCTATACGTTATACGTTATACCATATACGTTATACGTTATACGTTATACGTTATACGTTAAACGTTATACGTTATACGTTATACGTTATACGTTATACGATATACGTTATACGTTATACGTTGTACGTTATACGTTATACGTTATACGTTATACGTTATACGTTATACGTTATACGTTAAACGTTATACGTTATACGTTATTCGTTATACGTTATACGTTATACGTTATACGTTATACGTTTTACGTTATACGTTATACGTTATACGTTATACATTATACGTTATACGTTGTACGTTATACGTTATACGTTATTCGTTGTACGTTATACGTTATACGTTATACGTTATACGTAATACGTTATACGTTACTCGTTATACGTTATACGTAATACGTTATACGTTAAACGTTATACGTTATACGTTATACGTTATACGTTATACGTTATACGTTATACGTTAGACGTTATTCGTTGTACGTTATACGTTATACGTTATACGTTATACGTTATACGTTATACGTTACTCGTTATACGTTATACGTTATACGTTATACGTTATACGTTATACGTTATACGTTATACGTTACTCGTTATACGTAATATGTAATACGTTTTACGTTATAAGTTATACGTTATACGTTATACGTTATACGTTATACGTTATACGTTATACGTTATACGTTATACGTTATACGTTATACGTTATATGTTATACGTTGTACGTTATACCTTATACGTTATACGTTATACGTTATACAATATACGTTATACGTTATACGTTATACGTTATAGGTTATACGTTATACGTTATACGTTATACGTTATACGTTATACGTTATACGTTATACGTTATACGTTTTACGTTACACGTTATAAGTTACACGATATACATTATACGTTATACGTTATACGTTATACGTTATACGTTATACGTCATACGTTATACGTTATACGTTATACGTTATACGTTATACGTTATACGTTATACGTTATACGTTATACGTTATACGTTATACGTTATACGTTATACGTTATGCGTTATACGCTATACGTTATGCGTTATAGGTCATACCTTATACGTGATACGTCATACGTTATACGTTATGCGTTATACGTTATACGTTATACGTTATACGTTATACGTTATACGTTATACGTTATACGTTATACGTTATACGTTATACGTTACTCGTTATACGTAATATGTAATACGTTTTACGTTATAAGTTATACGTTATACGTTATACGTTATACGTTATACGTTATACGTTATACGTTATACGTTATACGTTATACGTCATACGTTATACGTTATACGTTATACGTTATACGTTATACGTTATACGTTATACGTTATACGTTATACGTTATACGTTATACGTTATACGTTATACGTTATACGTTATACGTTATACGTTATACGTTGTACGTTATGCGTTATACGTTATGCGTTATACGTTATACGTTATACGTTATACGTTATACGTTATACGATATACGTTATACGTTATACGTTGTACGTTATACGTTATACGTTATACGTTATACGTTATACGTTATACGTTATACGTTAAACGTTATACGTTATACGTTATACGTTATACGTTATACGATATACGTTATACGTTATACGTTGTACGTTATACGTTATACGTTATACGTTATACGTTATACGTTATACGTTATACGTTATACGTTATACGTTATACGTTATTCGTTATACGTTATACGTTATACGTTATACGTTATACGTTTTACGTTATACGTTATACGTTATACGTTATACGTTATACATTATACGTTATACGTTGTACGTTATACGTTATACGTTATTCGTTGTACGTTATACGTTATACGTTATACGTTATACGTTATACGTTATACGTTATACGTTACTCGTTATACGTTATACGTAATACGTTATACGTTAAACGTTATACGTTATACGTTATACGTTATACGTTATACGTTATACGTTATACGTTATACGTCATACGTTATACGTTATACGTTATACGTTATACGTTATATGTTATACGTTATTCGTTGTACGTTATACGTTATACGTTATACGTTATACGTTATACGTTATACGTTACTCGTTATACGTTATACGTTATACGTTATACGTTATACGTTATACGTTATACGTTATACGTTACTCGTTATACGTAATATGTAATACGTTTTACGTTATAAGTTATACGTTATACGTTATACGTTATACGTTATACGTTATACGTTATACGTTATACGTTATACGTTATACGTTATACGTTATACGTTATATGTTATACGTTGTACGTTATACCTTATACGTTATACGTTATACGTTATACGTTATACGATATACGTTATACGTTATACGTTATACGTTATAGGTTATACGTTATACGTTATACGTTATACGTTATACGTTATACGTTATACGTTATACGTTATAGGTTATACGTTATACGTTATACGTTATACGTTATACGTTATACGTTATACGTTATACGTTTTACGTTACACGTTATAAGTTACACGATATACATTATACGTTATACGTTATACGTTATACGTTATACGTTATACGTTATACGTTATACGTTATACGTTGTACGTTATACGTTGTACGTTATACGTTGTACGTTATACGTTGTACGTTATACGTTATACGTTATACGTTATACGTTATACGTTATACGTTATACGTTATACGTTATACGTTATACGTTATACGTTAAACGTTGTACGTTATACGTTGTACGTTATGCGTTGTACGTTATGCGTTATACGTTATACGTTATTCGTTATACGTTGTACGTTATACTTTATACGTTATACGTTATACGATATTCGTTATACGTTATACGTTATACGTTATACGTTATACGTTATACCATATACGTTATACGTTATACGTTATACGTTAAACGTTATACGTTATACGTTATACGTTATACGTTATACGTTGTACGTTATACGTTATACGTTTTACGTTATACGTTATACGTTATACGTTACACGTTATACGTTATACGTTATACGTTATACGTTATACGTTGTACGTTATACGTTGTACGTTATACGTTGTACGTTATACGTTATACGTTAGACGTTATACGTTATACGTTATACGCTATACGTTATACGTTATACGTTATACGCTATACGTTATACGTTGTACGTTATGCGTTGTATGTTATGCGTTATACGTTATACGTTATTCGTTATACGTTGTACGTTATACTTTATACGTTATACGTTATACGATATTCGTTATACGTTATACGTTATACGTTATACGTTATACGTTATACCATATACGTTATACGTTATACGTTATACGTTAAACGTTATACGTTATACGTTATACGTTATACGTTATACGTTATACGTTGTACGTTATACGTTATACGTTATACGTTATACGTTATACGTTATACGTTATACGTTATACGTTATACGTTATACGTTATTCGTTATACGTTATATGTTATACGTTATACGTTATACGTTATACGCTATACGTTATACGTTGTACGTTATGCGTTATACGTTATGCGTTATACGTTATACGTTATTCGTTATACGTTGTACGTTATACGTTATACGTTATACGTTATACGTTATACGTTATACGTTATACGTTATACGTTATACGTTATACGTTCTACGTTATACGTTGTACGTTATACGTTGCACGTTATACGTTGTACGTTATACGTTGTACGTTATACGTTATACGTTATACGTTATACGTTATACGTTATACGTTATACGTTATACGTTATACGTTATACGTTATACGTTATACGTTATACGTTATACGTTATACGTTATACGTTATACGTTATTCGTTATACGTTATACGTTATAGGTTATACGATATACGTTATACGTTATACGTTATACGTTATACGTTATACGTTATACGTTATACGTTATACGTTATACGTTATACGTTATACGTTATACGTTATACGTTATACGTTATACGTTATACGTTATACGTTATGCGTTATACGCTATACGTTATGCGTTATAGGTCATACCTTATACGTGATACGTCATACGTTATACGTTATACGTTATACGTTATTCGTTATACGTTATACGTTATACGTTATACGTTATACGTTATACGTTATACGTTATACGTTGTACGTTATACGTTGTACGTTATACGTTATACGTTATACGTTATACGTTATACGTTATACGTTATACGTTATACGTTATACGCTATACGTTATACGTTATACCATATACGTTATACGTTATACGTTATACGTTAAACGTTATACGTTATACGTTATACGTTATACGTTATACGATATACGTTATACGTTATACGTTGTACGTTATACGTTATACGTTATACGTTATACGTTATACGTTATACGTTATACGTTAAACGTTATACGTTATACGTTATTCGTTATACGTTATACGTTATACGTTATACGTTATACGTTTTACGTTATACGTTATACGTTATACGTTATACATTATACGTTATACGTTGTACGTTATACGTTATACGTTATTCGTTGTACGTTATACGTTATACGTTATACGTTATACGTAATACGTTATACGTTACTCGTTATACGTTATACGTAATACGTTATACGTTAAACGTTATACGTTATACGTTATACGTTATACGTTATACGTTATACGTTATACGTTATACGTTATACGTTATACGTTATACGTTATACGTTATACGTTATACGTTATACGTTAGACGTTATTCGTTGTACGTTATACGTTATACGTTATACGTTATACGTTATACGTTATACGTTACTCGTTATACGTTATACGTTATACGTTATACGTTATACGTTATACGTTATACGTTATACGTTACTCGTTATACGTAATATGTAATACGTTTTACGTTATAAGTTATACGTTATACGTTATACGTTATACGTTATACGTTATACGTTATACGTTATACGTTACTCGTTATACGTAATATGTAATACGTTTTACGTTATAAGTTATACGTTATACGTTATACGTTATACGTTATACGTTATACGTTATACGTTATACGTTATACGTTATACGTTATACGTTATATGTTATACGTTGTACGTTATACCTTATACGTTATACGTTATACGTTATACAATATACGTTATACGTTATACGTTATACGTTATAGGTTATACGTTATACGTTATACGTTATACGTTATACGTTATACGTTATACGTTATACGTTATACGTTTTACGTTACACGTTATAAGTTACACGATATACATTATACGTTATACGTTATACGTTATACGTTATACGTTATACGTCATACGTTATACGTTATACGTTATACGTTATACGTTATACGTTATACGTTATACGTTATACGTTATACGTTATACGTTATACGTTATACGTTATACGTTATGCGTTATAAGCTATACGTTATGCGTTATAGGTCATACCTTATACGTGATACGTCATACGTTATACGTTATGCGTTATACGTTATACGTTATACGTTATACGTTATTCGTTATACGTTATACGTTATACGTTATACGTTATACGTTTTACGTTATACGTTATACGTTATACGTTATACGTTATACATTATACGTTATACGTTGTACGTTATACGTTATACGTTATTCGTTGTACGTTATACGTTATACGTTATACGTTATACGTTATACGTTATACGTTACTCGTTATACGTTATACGTAATACGTTATACGTTAAACGTTATACGTTATACGTTATACGTTATACGTTATACGTTATACGTTATACGTTATACGTCATACGTTATACGTTATACGTTATACGTTATACGTTATACGTTATACGTTATTCGTTGTACGTTATACGTTATACGTTATACGTTATACGTTATACGTTATACGTTACTCGTTATACGTTATACGTTATACGTTATACGTTATACGTTATACGTTATACGTTATACGTTACTCGTTATACGTAATATGTAATACGTTTTACGTTATAAGTTATACGTTATACGTTATACGTTATACGTTATACGTTATACGTTATACGTTATACGTTATACGTTATACGTTATACGTTATATGTTATACGTTGTACGTTATACCTTATACGTTATACGTTATACGTTATACGTTATACGATATACGTTATACGTTATACGTTATACGTTATAGGTTATACGTTATACGTTATACGTTATACGTTATACGTTATACGTTATACGTTATACGTTTTACGTTACACGTTATAAGTTACACGATATACATTATACGTTATACGTTATACGTTATACGTTATACGTTATACGTTATACGTTATACGTTATACGTTATACGTTATACGTTATACGTTATACGTTATACGTTATACGTTATACGTTATACGTTATACGTTATACGTTATACGTTATACGTTATACGTTATACGTTATACGTTATACGTTATACGTTATACGTTATACGTTATACGTTATACGTTATACGTTATACGTTATACGTTATACGTTATACGTTATACGTTATACGTTATACGTTATACGTTATACGTTATACGTTATACGTTATACGTTATACGTTATACGTTATACGTTATACGTTATACGTTATACGTTATACGTTATACGTTATACGTTATACGTTATACGATATACGTTATACGTTATACGTTGTACGTTATACGTTGTACGTTATACGTTATACGTTATACGTTATACGTTATACGTTATACGTTATACGTTATACGTTATTCGTTATACGTTATACGTTATACGTTATACGTTATACGTTTTACGTTATACGTTATACGTTATACGTTATACGTTATACATTATACGTTATACGTTGTACGTTATACGTTATACGTTATTCGTTGTACGTTATACGTTATACGTTATACGTTATACGTTATACGTTATACGTTATACGTTACTCGTTATACGTTATACGTAATACGTTATACGTTAAACGTTATACGTTATACGTTATACGTTATACGTTATACGTTATACGTTATACGTTATACGTCATACGTTATACGTTATACGTTATACGTTATACGTTATACGTTATACGTTATTCGTTGTACGTTATACGTTATACGTTATACGTTATACGTTATACGTTATACGTCACTCGTTATACGTTATACGTTATACGTTATACGTTATACGTTATACGTTATACGTTATACGTTATACGTTATACGTTATACGATATACGTTATACGTTATACGTTATACGTTATACGTTATACGTTATACGTTATACGTTATACGTTATACGTTATACGTTATACGTTATACGTTATACGTTATACGTTATACGTTATACGTTATACGTTATACGTTATACGTTACTCGTTATACGTAATATGTAATACGTTTTAGGTTATACGTTTTACGTTATACGTTATACGTTATACGATATACGTTATACGTTATACGTTATGCGTTATAGGATATACGTTATACGTTATACGTTATACGTTATACGTTATACGTTATACGTTATACGTTATACGTTATGCGTTATACGTTATACGTTATACGTTATACGTTATACGTTATACGTTATACGTTATACGTTATACGTTATACGTTATACGTTATACGTTATACGTTATACGTTAAACGTTATACGTTATACGTTATACGTTATACGATATACGTTATACGTTATACGTTGTACGTTATATGTTATACGTTATACGTTAAACGTTATACGTTATACGTTATACGTTATACGTTATACGTTATACGCTATACGTTATACGTTGTACGTTATGCGTTATACGTTATGCGTTATACGTTATACGTTATTCGTTATACGTTGTACGTTATACGTTATACGTTATACGTTATACGTTATTCGTTATACGTTATACGTTATACGTTATACGTTATACGTTATACCATATACGTTATACGTTATACGTTATACGTTAAACGTTATACGTTATACGTTATACGTTATACGTTATACGATATACGTTATACGTTATACGTTGTACGTTATACGTTATACGTTATACGTTATACGTTATACGTTATACGTTATACGTTATACGTTATACGTTATACGTTATACGTTATACGTTATACGTTATACGTTATACGTTATACGTTATACGTTATACGTTATACGTTATACGTTATACGTTATACGTTATACGTTATACGTTATACGTTATACGTTATACGTTATACGTTATACGTTATACGTTATACGTTATACGTTATACGTTATACGTTATACGTTATACGTTATACGTTCTACGTTCTACGTTATACGTTGTACGTTATACGTTGTACGTTATACGTTGTACGTTATACGTTGTACGTTATACGTTATACGTTATACGTTATACGTTATACGTTATACGTTATACGTTATACGTTATACGTTATAAGTTATACGTTATACGTTATACGTTATACGTTATACGTTATACGTTATACGTTATACGTTATTCGTTATACGTTATACGTTATACGTTATACGTTATACGTTATACGTTATACGTTTTACGTTATACGATATACGTTATACGTTATACGTTATACGTTATACGTTATACGTTATACGTTATACGTTATACGTTATACGTTATACGTTACTCGTTATACGTAATATGTAATACGTTTTAGGTTATACGTTTTACGTTATACGTTATACGTTATACGATATACGTTATACGTTATACGTTATGCGTTATAGGATATACGTTATACGTTATACGTTATACGTTATACGTTATACGTTATACGTTATACGTTATACGTTATGCGTTATACGTTATACGTTATACGTTATACGTTATACGTTATACGTTATACGTTATACGTTATACGTTATACGTTATACGTTATACGTTATACGTTAAACGTTATACGTTATACGTTATACGTTATACGATATACGTTATACGTTATACGTTGTACGTTATACGTTATACGTTATACGTTAAACGTTATACGTTATACGTTATACGTTATACGTTATACGTTATACGCTATACGTTATACGTTGTACGTTATGCGTTATACGTTATGCGTTATACGTTATACGTTATTCGTTATACGTTGTACGTTATACGTTATACGTTATACGTTATACGTTATTCGTTATACGTTATACGTTATACGTTATACGTTATACGTTATACCATATACGTTATACGTTATACGTTATACGTTAAACGTTATACGTTATACGTTATACGTTATACGATATACGTTATACGTTATACGTTGTACGTTATACGTTATACGTTATACGTTATACGTTATACGTTATACGTTATACGTTAAACGTTATACGTTATACGTTATACGTTATACGTTATACGATATACGTTATACGTTATACGTTGTACGTTATACGTTATACGTTATACGTTATACGTTATACGTTATACGTTATACGTTATACGTTATACGTTATACGTTATTCGTTATACGTTATACGTTATACGTTATACGTTATACGTTTTACGTTATACGTTATACGTTATACGTTATACATTATACGTTATACGTTGTACGTTATACGTTATACGTTATTCGTTATACGTTATACGTTATACGTTATACGTTATACGTTATACGTTTTACGTTACTCGTTATACGTTATACGTAATACGTTATACGTTAAACGTTATACGTTATACGTTATACGTTATACGTTATACGTTATACGTTATACGTTATACGTTATACGTCATACGTTATACGTTATACGTTATACGTTATACGTTATACGTTATACGTTATTCGTTGTACGTTATACGTTATACGTTATACGTTATACGTTATACGTTATACGTTACTCGTTATACGTTATACGTTATACGTTATACGTTATACGTTATACGTTATACGTTATACGTTACTCGTTATACGTAATATGTAATACGTTTTACGTTATAAGTTATACGTTATACGTTATACGTTATACGTTATACGTTATACGTTATACGTTATACGTTATACGTTATACGTTATACGTTATACGTTATACGTTGTACGTTATACGTTATACGTTATACGTTACTCGTTATACGTAATATGTAATACGTTTTACGTTATAAGTTATACGTTATACGTTATACGTTATACGTTATACGTTATACGTTATACGTTATACGTTAAACGTTATACGTTATACGTTATACGTTATACGATATACGTTATACGTTATACGTTGTACGTTATACGTTATACGTTATACGTTAAACGTTATACGTTATACGTTATACGTTATACGTTATACGTTATACGCTATACGTTATACGTTGTACGTTATGCGTTATACGTTATGCGTTATACGTTATACGTTATTCGTTATACGTTGTACGTTATACGTTATACGTTATACGTTATACGTTATTCGTTATACGTTATACGTTATACGTTATACGTTATACGTTATACCATATACGTTATACGTTATACGTTATACGTTAAACGTTATACGTTATACGTTATACGTTATACGATATACGTTATACGTTATACGTTGTACGTTATTCGTTATACGTTATACGTTATACGTTATACGTTATACGTTATACGTTAAACGTTATACGTTATACGTTATACGTTATACGTTATACGATATACGTTATACGTTATACGTTGTACGTTATACGTTATACGTTATACGTTATACGTTATACGTTATACGTTATACGTTATACGTTATACGTTATACGTTATTCGTTATACGTTATACGTTATACGTTATACGTTATACGTTTTACGTTATACGTTATACGTTATACGTTATACATTATACGTTATACGTTGTACGTTATACGTTATACGTTATTCGTTGTACGTTATACGTTATACGTTATACGTTATACGTTATACGTTACTCGTTATACGTTATACGTAATACGTTATACGTTAAACGTTATACGTTATACGTTATACGTTATACGTTATACGTTATACGTTATACGTTATACGTCATACGTTATACGTTATACGTTATACGTTATACGTTATACGTTATACGTTATTCGTTGTACGTTATACGTTATACGTTATACGTTATACGTTATACGTTATACGTTATACGTTACTCGTTATACGTTATACGTTATACGTTATACGTTATACGTTATACGTTATACGTTATACGTTACTCGTTATACGTAATATGTAATACGTTTTACGTTATAAGTTATACGTTATACGTTATACGTTATACGTTATACGTTATACGTTATACGTTATACGTTATACGTTATACGTTATACGTTATACGTTATATGTTATACGTTGTACGTTATACCTTATACGTTATACGTTATACGTTATACGATATACGTTATACGTTATACGTTATACGTTATAGGTTATACGTTATACGTTATACCATATACGTTATACGTTATACGTTATACGTTAAACGTTATACGTTATACGTTATACGTTATACGATATACGTTATACGTTATACGTTGTACGTTATACGTTATACGTTATACGTTATACGTTATACGTTATACGTTATACGTTATACGTTATACGTTATACGTTATACGTTATACGTTATACGTTATACGTTATACGTTATACGTTATACGTTATACGTTATACGTTATACGTTATACGTTATACGTTATACGTTATACGTTCTACGTTCTACGTTATACGTTGTACGTTATACGTTGTACGTTATACGTTATACGTTATACGTTGTACGTTATACGTTATACGTTATACGTTATACGTTATACGTTATACGTTATACGTTATACGTTATACGTTATACGTTATACGTTATACGTTATAAGTTATACGTTATACGTTATACGTTATACGTTATACGTTATACGTTATACGTTATACGTTATTCGTTATACGTTATACGTTATACGTTATACGTTATACGTTATACGTTATACGTTTTACGTTATACGATATACGTTATACGTTATACATTATACGTTATACGTTATACGTTATACGTTATACGTTATACGTTATTAGTTGTACGTTATACGTTATACGTTATACGTTATACGTTATACGTTATACGTTATACGTTATAGGTTATACGTTATACGTTATACGTTATACGTTATACGTTATACGTTATACGTTATTCGTTATACGTTGTACGTTATACTTTATACGTTATACGTTATACGATATTCGTTATACGTTATACGTTATACGTTATACGTTATACGTTATACCATATACGTTATACGTTATACGTTATACGTTAAACGTTATACGTTATACGTTATACGTTATACGTTATACGATATACGTTATACGTTATACGTTGTACGTTATACGTTATACGTTATACGTTATACGTTATACGTTATACGTTATACGTTATACGTTATACGTTATACGTTATACGTTATACGTTATACGTTATACGTTATACGTTATACGTTATACGTTATACGTTATACGTTATACGTTCTACGTTCTACGTTCTACGTTATACGTTGTACGTTATACGTTGTACG
Organism: Ptiloglossa arizonensis; assembly: GCF_051014685.1. Lineage (NCBI taxonomy): Eukaryota > Metazoa > Arthropoda > Insecta > Hymenoptera > Colletidae > Ptiloglossa > Ptiloglossa arizonensis. The sequence goes on along the minus strand of NW_027478763.1, from coordinate 284,345 downwards.
TTATACGTTATACGTTATACGTTGTACGTTATACGTTATACGTTATACGTTATAGGTTATACGTTATACGTTATACCATATACGTTATACGTTATACGTTATACGTTAAACGTTATACGTTATACGTTATACGTTATACGATATACGTTATACGTTATACGTTGTACGTTATACGTTATACGTTATACGTTATACGTTATACGTTATACGTTATACGTTATACGTTATACGTTATACGTTATACGTTATACGTTATACGTTCTACGTTATACGTTGTACGTTATACGTTATACGTTATACGTTGTACGTTATTCGTTGTACGTTATACGTTATACGTTATACGTTATACGTTATACGTTATACGTTATACGTTATACGTTACTCGTTATACGTAATATGAAATACGTTTCACGTTATAAGTTATACGTTATACGTTATATAATACGTTATACGTTATACGTTATAAGTTACACGATATACATTATACGTTATACGTTATACGTTATACGTTATACGTTATACGTTATACGTTATACGTTGTACGTTATACGTTGTACGTTATACGTTATACGTTATACGTTATACGTTATACGTTATACGTTATACGTTATACGTTATACGTTATAAGTTATACGTTATACGTTATACGTTATACGTTATACGTTATACGTTATACGTTATACGTTATTCGTTATACGTTATACGTTATACGTTATACGTTATACGTTATACGTTATACGTTTTACGTTATACGATATACGTTATACGTTATACGTTATACGTTATACGTTATACGTTATACGTTATACGTTATACGTTATACGTTATACGTTACTCGTTATACGTAATATGTAATACGTTTTAGGTTATACGTTTTACGTTATACGTTATACGTTATACGATATACGTTATACGTTATACGTTATGCGTTATAGGATATACGTTATACGTTATACGTTATACGTTATACGTTATACGTTATACGTTATACGTTATACGTTATGCGTTATACGTTATACGTTATACGTTATACGTTATACGTTATACGTTATACGTTATACGTTATACGTTATACGTTATACGTTATACGTTATACGTTAAACGTTATACGTTATACGTTATACGTTATACGATATACGTTATACGTTATACGTTGTACGTTATACGTTATACGTTATACGTTAAACGTTATACGTTATACGTTATACGTTATACGTTATACGTTATACGCTATACGTTATACGTTGTACGTTATGCGTTATATGTTATGCGTTATACGTTATACGTTATTCGTTATACGTTGTACGTTATACGTTATACGTTATACGTTATACGTTATTCGTTATACGTTATACGTTATACGTTATACGTTATACGTTATACCATATACGTTATACGTTATACGTTATACGTTAAACGTTATACGTTATACGTTATACGTTATACGATATACGTTATACGTTATACGTTGTACGTTATACGTTATACGTTATACGTTATACGTTATACGTTATACGTTATACGTTAAACGTTATACGTTATACGTTATACGTTATACGTTATACGATATACGTTATACGTTATACGTTGTACGTTATACGTTATACGTTATACGTTATACGTTATACGTTATACGTTATACGTTATACGTTATACGTTATACGTTATTCGTTATACGTTATACGTTATACGTTATACGTTATACGTTTTACGTTATACGTTATACGTTATACGTTATACATTATACGTTATACGTTGTACGTTATACGTTATACGTTATTCGTTGTACGTTATACGTTATACGTTATACGTTATACGTTATACGTTATACGTTACTCGTTATACGTTATACGTAATACGTTATACGTTAAACGTTATACGTTATACGTTATACGTTATACGTTATACGTTATACGTTATACGTTATACGTCATACGTTATACGTTATACGTTATACGTTATACGTTATACGTTATACGTTATTCGTTGTACGTTATACGTTATACGTTATACGTTATACGTTATACGTTATACGTTACTCGTTATACGTTATACGTTATACGTTATACGTTATACGTTATACGTTATACGTTATACGTTACTCGTTATACGTAATATGTAATACGTTTTACGTTATAAGTTATACGTTATACGTTATACGTTATACGTTATACGTTATACGTTATACGTTATACGTTATACGTTATACGTTATACGTTATATGTTATACGTTGTACGTTATACGTTATACGTTATACGTTACTCGTTATACGTAATATGTAATACGTTTTACGTTATAAGTTATACGTTATACGTTATACGTTATACGTTATACGTTATACGTTATACGTTATACGTTAAACGTTATACGTTATACGTTATACGTTATACCATATACGTTATACGTTATACGTTGTACGTTATACGTTATACGTTATACGTTAAACGTTATACGTTATACGTTATACGTTATACGTTATACGTTATACGCTATACGTTATACGTTGTACGTTATGCGTTATACGTTATGCGTTATACGTTATACGTTATTCGTTATACGTTGTACGTTATACGTTATACGTTATACGTTATACGTTATTCGTTATACGTTATACGTTATACGTTATACGTTATACGTTATACCATATACGTTATACGTTATACGTTATACGTTAAACGTTATACGTTATACGTTATACGTTATACGATATACGTTATACGTTATACGTTGTACGTTATTCGTTATACGTTATACGTTATACGTTATACGTTATACGTTATACGTTAAACGTTATACGTTATACGTTATACGTTATACGTTATACGATATACGTTATACGTTATACGTTGTACGTTATACGTTATACGTTATACGTTATACGTTATACGTTATACGTTATACGTTATACGTTATACGTTATACGTTATTCGTTATACGTTATACGTTATACGTTATACGTTATACGTTTTACGTTATACGTTATACGTTATACGTTATACATTATACGTTATACGTTGTACGTTATACGTTATACGTTATTCGTTATTCGTTGTACGTTATACGTTATACGTTATACGTTATACGTTATACGTTATACGTTACTCGTTATACGTTATACGTAATACGTTATACGTTAAACGTTATACGTTATACGTTATACGTTATACGTTATACGTTATACGTTATACGTTATACGTCATACGTTATACGTTATACGTTATACGTTATACGTTATACGTTATACGTTATTCGTTGTACGTTATACGTTATACGTTATACGTTATACGTTATACGTTATACGTTATACGTTACTCGTTATACGTTATACGTTATACGTTATACGTTATACGTTATACGTTATACGTTATACGTTACTCGTTATACGTAATATGTAATACGTTTTACGTTATAAGTTATACGTTATACGTTATACGTTATACGTTATACGTTATACGTTATACGTTATACGTTATACGTTATACGTTATACGTTATATGTTATACGTTGTACGTTATACCTTATACGTTATACGTTATACGTTATACGATATACGTTATACGTTATACGTTATACGTTATAGGTTATACGTTATACGTTATACCATATACGTTATACGTTATACGTTATACGTTAAACGTTATACGTTATACGTTATACGTTATACGATATACGTTATACGTTATACGTTATACGTTAAACGTTATACGTTATACGTTATACGTTATACGTTATACGTTATACGCTATACGTTATACGTTGTACGTTATGCGTTATACGTTATGCGTTATACGTTATACGTTATTCGTTATACGTTGTACGTTATACGTTATACGTTATACGTTATACGTTATTCGTTATACGTTATACGTTATACGTTATACGTTATACGTTATACCATATACGTTATACGTTATACGTTATACGTTAAACGTTATACGTTATACGTTATACGTTATACGATATACGTTATACGTTATACGTTGTACGTTATACGTTATACGTTATACGTTATACGTTATACGTTATACGTTATACGTTAAACGTTATACGTTATACGTTATACGTTATACGTTATACGATATACGTTATACGTTATACGTTGTACGTTATACGTTATACGTTATACGTTATACGTTATACGTTATACGTTATACGTTATACGTTATACGTTATACGTTATTCGTTATACGTTATACGTTATACGTTATACGTTATACGTTTTACGTTATACGTTATACGTTATACGTTATACATTATACGTTATACGTTGTACGTTATACGTTATACGTTATTCGTTATACGTTATACGTTATACGTTATACGTTATACGTTATACGTTTTACGTTACTCGTTATACGTTATACGTAATACGTTATACGTTAAACGTTATACGTTATACGTTATACGTTATACGTTATACGTTATACGTTATACGTTATACGTTATACGTCATACGTTATACGTTATACGTTATACGTTATACGTTATACGTTATACGTTATTCGTTGTACGTTATACGTTATACGTTATACGTTATACGTTATACGTTATACGTTACTCGTTATACGTTATACGTTATACGTTATACGTTATACGTTATACGTTATACGTTATACGTTACTCGTTATACGTAATATGTAATACGTTTTACGTTATAAGTTATACGTTATACGTTATACGTTATACGTTATACGTTATACGTTATACGTTATACGTTATACGTTATACGTTATACGTTATATGTTATACGTTGTACGTTATACGTTATACGTTATACGTTACTCGTTATACGTAATATGTAATACGTTTTACGTTATAAGTTATACGTTATACGTTATACGTTATACGTTATACGTTATACGTTATACGTTATACGTTAAACGTTATACGTTATACGTTATACGTTATACGATATACGTTATACGTTATACGTTGTACGTTATACGTTATACGTTATACGTTAAACGTTATACGTTATACGTTATACGTTATACGTTATACGTTATACGCTATACGTTATACGTTGTACGTTATGCGTTATACGTTATGCGTTATACGTTATACGTTATTCGTTATACGTTGTACGTTATACGTTATACGTTATACGTTATACGTTATTCGTTATACGTTATACGTTATACGTTATACGTTATACGTTATACCATATACGTTATACGTTATACGTTATACGTTAAACGTTATACGTTATACGTTATACGTTATACGATATACGTTATACGTTATACGTTGTACGTTATTCGTTATACGTTATACGTTATACGTTATACGTTATACGTTATACGTTAAACGTTATACGTTATACGTTATACGTTATACGTTATACGATATACGTTATACGTTATACGTTGTACGTTATACGTTATACGTTATACGTTATACGTTATACGTTATACGTTATACGTTATACGTTATACGTTATACGTTATTCGTTATACGTTATACGTTATACGTTATACGTTATACGTTTTACGTTATACGTTATACGTTATACGTTATACATTATACGTTATACGTTGTACGTTATACGTTATACGTTATTCGTTGTACGTTATACGTTATACGTTATACGTTATACGTTATACGTTACTCGTTATACGTTATACGTAATACGTTATACGTTAAACGTTATACGTTATACGTTATACGTTATACGTTATACGTTATACGTTATACGTTATACGTCATACGTTATACGTTATACGTTATACGTTATACGTTATACGTTATACGTTATTCGTTGTACGTTATACGTTATACGTTATACGTTATACGTTATACGTTATACGTTATACGTTACTCGTTATACGTTATACGTTATACGTTATACGTTATACGTTATACGTTATACGTTATACGTTACTCGTTATACGTAATATGTAATACGTTTTACGTTATAAGTTATACGTTATACGTTATACGTTATACGTTATACGTTATACGTTATACGTTATACGTTATACGTTATACGTTATATGTTATACGATGTACGTTATACCTTATACGTTATACGTTATACGTTATACGATATACGTTATACGTTATACGTTATACGTTATAGGTTATACGTTATACGTTATACCATATACGTTATACGTTATACGTTATACGTTAAACGTTATACGTTATACGTTATACGTTATACGATATACGTTATACGTTATACGTTGTACGTTATACGTTATACGTTATACGTTATACGTTATACGTTATACGTTATACGTTATACGTTATACGTTATACGTTATACGTTATACGTTATACGTTATACGTTATACGTTATACGTTATACGTTATACGTTATACGTTATACGTTATACGTTATACGTTATACGTTATACGTTCTACGTTCTACGTTATACGTTGTACGTTATACGTTGTACGTTATACGTTATACGTTATACGTTGTACGTTATACGTTATACGTTATACGTTATACGTTATACGTTATACGTTATACGTTATACGTTATACGTTATACGTTATACGTTATACGTTATAAGTTATACGTTATACGTTATACGTTATACGTTATACGTTATACGTTATACGTTATACGTTATTCGTTATACGTTATACGTTATACGTTATACGTTATACGTTATACGTTATACGTTTTACGTTATACGATATACGTTATACGTTATACATTATACGTTATACGTTATACGTTATACGTTATACGTTATACGTTATTAGTTGTACGTTATACGTTATACGTTATACGTTATACGTTATACGTTATACGTTATACGTTATAGGTTATACGTTATACGTTATACGTTATACGTTATACGTTATACGTTATACGTTATTCGTTATACGTTGTACGTTATACTTTATACGTTATACGTTATACGATATTCGTTATACGTTATACGTTATACGTTATACGTTATACGTTATACCATATACGTTATACGTTATACGTTATACGTTAAACGTTATACGTTATACGTTATACGTTATACGTTATACGATATACGTTATACGTTATACGTTGTACGTTATACGTTATACGTTATACGTTATACGTTATACGTTATACGTTATACGTTATACGTTATACGTTATACGTTATACGTTATACGTTATACGTTATACGTTATACGTTATACGTTATACGTTATACGTTATACGTTATACGTTATACGTTCTACGTTCTACGTTCTACGTTATACGTTGTACGTTATACGTTGTACGTTATACGTTATACGTTATACGTTGTACGTTATACGTTATACGTTATACGTTATAGGTTATACGTTATACGTTATACCATATACGTTATACGTTATACGTTATACGTTAAACGTTATACGTTATACGTTATACGTTATACGATATACGTTATACGTTATACGTTGTACGTTATACGTTATACGTTATACGTTATACGTTATACGTTATACGTTATACGTTATACGTTATACGTTATACGTTATACGTTATACGTTATACGTTCTACGTTATACGTTGTACGTTATACGTTATACGTTATACGTTGTACGTTATTCGTTGTACGTTATACGTTATACGTTATACGTTATACGTTATACGTTATACGTTATACGTTATACGTTACTCGTTATACGTAATATGAAATACGTTTCACGTTATAAGTTATACGTTATACGTTATATAATACGTTATACGTTATACGTTATAAGTTACACGATATACATTATACGTTATACGTTATACGTTATACGTTATACGTTATACGTTATACGTTATACGTTGTACGTTATACGTTGTACGTTATACGTTATACGTTATACGTTATACGTTATACGTTATACGTTATACGTTATACGTTATACGTTATAAGTTATACGTTATACGTTATACGTTATACGTTATACGTTATACGTTATACGTTATACGTTATTCGTTATACGTTATACGTTATACGTTATACGTTATACGTTATACGTTATACGTTTTACGTTATACGATATACGTTATACGTTATACGTTATACGTTATACGTTATACGTTATACGTTATACGTTATACGTTATACGTTATACGTTACTCGTTATACGTAATATGTAATACGTTTTAGGTTATACGTTTTACGTTATACGTTATACGTTATACGATATACGTTATACGTTATACGTTATGCGTTATAGGATATACGTTATACGTTATACGTTATACGTTATACGTTATACGTTATACGTTATACGTTATACGTTATGCGTTATACGTTATACGTTATACGTTATACGTTATACGTTATACGTTATACGTTATACGTTATACGTTATACGTTATACGTTATACGTTATACGTTAAACGTTATACGTTATACGTTATACGTTATACGATATACGTTATACGTTATACGTTGTACGTTATACGTTATACGTTATACGTTAAACGTTATACGTTATACGTTATACGTTATACGTTATACGTTATACGCTATACGTTATACGTTGTACGTTATGCGTTATATGTTATGCGTTATACGTTATACGTTATTCGTTATACGTTGTACGTTATACGTTATACGTTATACGTTATACGTTATTCGTTATACGTTATACGTTATACGTTATACGTTATACGTTATACCATATACGTTATACGTTATACGTTATACGTTAAACGTTATACGTTATACGTTATACGTTATACGATATACGTTATACGTTATACGTTGTACGTTATACGTTATACGTTATACGTTATACGTTATACGTTATACGTTATACGTTAAACGTTATACGTTATACGTTATACGTTATACGTTATACGATATACGTTATACGTTATACGTTGTACGTTATACGTTATACGTTATACGTTATACGTTATACGTTATACGTTATACGTTATACGTTATACGTTATACGTTATTCGTTATACGTTATACGTTATACGTTATACGTTATACGTTTTACGTTATACGTTATACGTTATACGTTATACATTATACGTTATACGTTGTACGTTATACGTTATACGTTATTCGTTGTACGTTATACGTTATACGTTATACGTTATACGTTATACGTTATACGTTACTCGTTATACGTTATACGTAATACGTTATACGTTAAACGTTATACGTTATACGTTATACGTTATACGTTATACGTTATACGTTATACGTTATACGTCATACGTTATACGTTATACGTTATACGTTATACGTTATACGTTATACGTTATTCGTTGTACGTTATACGTTATACGTTATACGTTATACGTTATACGTTATACGTTACTCGTTATACGTTATACGTTATACGTTATACGTTATACGTTATACGTTATACGTTATACGTTACTCGTTATACGTAATATGTAATACGTTTTACGTTATAAGTTATACGTTATACGTTATACGTTATACGTTATACGTTATACGTTATACGTTATACGTTATACGTTATACGTTATACGTTATATGTTATACGTTGTACGTTATACGTTATACGTTATACGTTACTCGTTATACGTAATATGTAATACGTTTTACGTTATAAGTTATACGTTATACGTTATACGTTATACGTTATACGTTATACGTTATACGTTATACGTTAAACGTTATACGTTATACGTTATACGTTATACCATATACGTTATACGTTATACGTTGTACGTTATACGTTATACGTTATACGTTAAACGTTATACGTTATACGTTATACGTTATACGTTATACGTTATACGCTATACGTTATACGTTGTACGTTATGCGTTATACGTTATGCGTTATACGTTATACGTTATTCGTTATACGTTGTACGTTATACGTTATACGTTATACGTTATACGTTATTCGTTATACGTTATACGTTATACGTTATACGTTATACGTTATACCATATACGTTATACGTTATACGTTATACGTTAAACGTTATACGTTATACGTTATACGTTATACGATATACGTTATACGTTATACGTTGTACGTTATTCGTTATACGTTATACGTTATACGTTATACGTTATACGTTATACGTTAAACGTTATACGTTATACGTTATACGTTATACGTTATACGATATACGTTATACGTTATACGTTGTACGTTATACGTTATACGTTATACGTTATACGTTATACGTTATACGTTATACGTTATACGTTATACGTTATACGTTATTCGTTATACGTTATACGTTATACGTTATACGTTATACGTTTTACGTTATACGTTATACGTTATACGTTATACATTATACGTTATACGTTGTACGTTATACGTTATACGTTATTCGTTATTCGTTGTACGTTATACGTTATACGTTATACGTTATACGTTATACGTTATACGTTACTCGTTATACGTTATACGTAATACGTTATACGTTAAACGTTATACGTTATACGTTATACGTTATACGTTATACGTTATACGTTATACGTTATACGTCATACGTTATACGTTATACGTTATACGTTATACGTTATACGTTATACGTTATTCGTTGTACGTTATACGTTATACGTTATACGTTATACGTTATACGTTATACGTTATACGTTACTCGTTATACGTTATACGTTATACGTTATACGTTATACGTTATACGTTATACGTTATACGTTACTCGTTATACGTAATATGTAATACGTTTTACGTTATAAGTTATACGTTATACGTTATACGTTATACGTTATACGTTATACGTTATACGTTATACGTTATACGTTATACGTTATACGTTATATGTTATACGTTGTACGTTATACCTTATACGTTATACGTTATACGTTATACGATATACGTTATACGTTATACGTTATACGTTATAGGTTATACGTTATACGTTATACCATATACGTTATACGTTATACGTTATACGTTAAACGTTATACGTTATACGTTATACGTTATACGATATACGTTATACGTTATACGTTGTACGTTATACGTTATACGTTATACGTTATACGTTATACGTTATACGTTATACGTTATACGTTATACGTTATACGTTATACGTTATACGTTATACGTTATACGTTATACGTTATACGTTATACGTTATACGTTATACGTTATACGTTATACGTTATACGTTATACGTTATACGTTATACGTTCTACGTTCTACGTTATACGTTGTACGTTATACGTTGTACGTTATACGTTATACGTTATACGTTGTACGTTATACGTTATACGTTATACGTTATACGTTATACGTTATACGTTATACGTTATACGTTATACGTTATACGTTATACGTTATACGTTATAAGTTATACGTTATACGTTATACGTTATACGTTATACGTTATACGTTATACGTTATACGTTATTCGTTATACGTTATACGTTATACGTTATACGTTATACGTTATACGTTATACGTTTTACGTTATACGATATACGTTATACGTTATACATTATACGTTATACGTTATACGTTATACGTTATACGTTATACGTTATTAGTTGTACGTTATACGTTATACGTTATACGTTATACGTTATACGTTATACGTTATACGTTATAGGTTATACGTTATACGTTATACGTTATACGTTATACGTTATACGTTATACGTTATTCGTTATACGTTGTACGTTATACTTTATACGTTATACGTTATACGATATTCGTTATACGTTATACGTTATACGTTATACGTTATACGTTATACGATATTCGTTATACGTTATACGTTATACGTTATACGTTATACGTTATACCATATACGTTATACGTTATACGTTATACGTTAAACGTTATACGTTATACGTTATACGTTATACGTTATACGATATACATTATACGTTATACGTTGTACGTTATACGTTATACGTTATACGTTATACGTTATACGTTATACGTTATACGTTATACGTTATACGTTATACGTTATACGTTATACGTTATACGTTTTACGTTATACGTTAAACGTTATACGATATACGTTATAGGTTACGCGTTATGCGTTATAGGATATACGTTATACGTTATACGTTATACGTTATACGTTATACGTTATACGTTATTCGTTATACGTTATACGTTATACGTTATACGTTATACGTTATACCATATACGTTATACGTTATACGTTATACGTTAAACGTTATACGTTATACGTTATACGTTATACGATATACGTTATACGTTATACGTTGTACGTTATACGTTATACGTTATACGTTATACGTTATACGTTATACGTTATACGTTATACGTTATACGTTATACGTTATACGTTATACGTTATACGTTATACGTTATACGTTATACGTTATACGTTATACGTTATACGTTATACGTTTTACGTTATACGTTATACGTTATACGTTATACGTTCTACGTTCTACGTTATACGTTGTACGTTATACGTTGTACGTTATACGTTATACGTTATACGTTGTACGTTATTCGTTGTACGTTATACGTTATACGTTATACGTTATACGTTATACGTTATACGTTATACGTTATACGTTACTCGTTATACGTAATATGAAATACGTTTCACGTTATAAGTTATACGTTATACGTTATATAGTACGTTATACGTTATACGTTATAAGTTACACGATATACATTATACGTTATACGTTATACGTTATACGTTATACGTTATACGTTATACGTTATACGTTACACGTTATACGTTATACGTTATACGTTATACGTTATACGTTATACGTTATACGTTATACGTTATACGTTATACGTTATACGTTATACGTTATACGTTATACGTTATACGTTATACGTTATGCGTTATACGCTATACGTTATGCGTTATAGGTCATACCTTATACGTGACACGTCGTACGTTATACGTTATGCGTTATACGTTATACGTTATACGTTATACGTTATACGTTATACGTTATACGTTATACGTTATACGTTATACGTTATACGTTACTCGTTATACGTAATATGTAATACGTTTTACGTTATAAGTTATACGTTATACGTTATATAATACGTTATACGTTATACGTTATACGTTATACGTTATACGTTATACGTTATACGTTATACGTTATACGGTATACGTTATACGTTATACGTTATACGTTATACGTTATACGTTATACGTTATACGTATTACGTTATACGTTATACGTTATACGATATACGTTATTCGTTATACGTTATGCGTTATAGGATATACGTTATACGTTATACGTTATACGTTATACGTTATACGTTATACGTTATACGTTATACGTTATACGTTATACGTTATACGTTATACGTTATACGTTATACGTTATACGTTATACGTTATACGTTATACGTTATACGTTATACGTTATACGTTATACGTTATACGTTATACGTTATACGTTATACGTTATACGTTATACGTTATACGTTATACGTTATACGTTATACGTTACTCGTTATACGTAATATGAAATACGTTTCACGTTATAAGTTATACGTTATACGTTATACGTTATACGTTATACGTTATACGTTATACGTTATACGTTATACGTTATACGTTATACGTTACTCGTTATACGTAATATGTAATACGTTTTACGTTATAAGTTATACGTTATACGTTATACGTTATACGTTATACGTTATACGTTATACGTTATACGTTATACGTTATACGTTATACGTTATACGTTATACGGTATACGTTATGCGTTATACGTTATACGTTATACGTTAAACGTTATACGTTATACGTTTTACGTTATACGTTAAACGTTATACGATATACGTTATAGGTTACGCGTTATGCGTTATAGGATATACGTTATACGTTATACGTTATACGTTATACGTTATACGTTATTCGTTATACGTTATACGTTATACGTTATACGTTATACGTTATACCATATACGTTATACGTTATACGTTATACGTTAAACGTTATACGTTATACGTTATACGTTATACGATATACGTTATACGTTATACGTTGTACGTTATACGTTATACGTTATACGTTATACGTTATACGTTATACGTTATACGTTATACGTTATACGTTATACGTTATACGTTATACGTTATACGTTATACGTTATACGTTATACGTTATACGTTATACGTTATACGTTATACGTTATACGTTATACGTTTTACGTTATACGTTATACGTTATACGTTATACGTTCTACGTTCTACGTTATACGTTGTACGTTATACGTTGTACGTTATACGTTATACGTTATACGTTGTACGTTATACGTTATACGTTATACGTTATACGTTATACGTTATACGTTATACGTTATACGTTATACGTTATACGTTATACGTTATACGTTATACGTTATACGTTATACGTTATACGTTATACGTTATACGTTATACGTTATACGTTATACGTTTTACGTTATACGTTATACGTTATACGTTATACGTTCTACGTTCTACGTTATACGTTGTACGTTATACGTTGTACGTCATACGTTATACGTTATACGTTGTACGTTATACGTTATACGTTATACGTTATACGTTATACGTTATACGTTATACGTTATACGTTATACGTTATACGTTATACGTTATACGTTATACGTTATACGTTATACGTTATACGTTATACGTTATACGTTATACGTTATACGTTATACGTTATACGTTATACGTTATACGTTATACGTTATACGTTATACGTTATACGTTATACGTTATACGTTATACGTTATACGTTATACGTTATACGTTATACGTTATACGTTATACGTTATGCGTTATTCGCTATACGTTATGCGTTATAGGTCATACCTTATACGTGATACGTCATACGTTATACGTTATACGTTATTCGTTATTCGTTATACGTTATACGTTATACGTTATACGTTATACGTTATACGTTATACGTTATACGTTATACGTTATACGTTATACGTTATACGTTATACGTTATACGTTATACGCTATACGTTATACGTTGTACGTTATGCGTTATACGTTATGCGTTATACGTTATACGTTATACGTTACACGTTGTACGTTATACGTTATACGTTATACGTTATACGTTATTCGTTATACGTTATACGTTATACGTTATACGTTATACGTTATACGTTATACGTTAAACGTTATACGTTATACGTTATACGTTATACGATATACGTTATACGTTATACGTTGTACGTTATACGTTATACGTTATACGTTATACGTTATACGTTATACGTTATACGTTATACGTTATACGTTATACGTTATACGTTATACGTTATACGTTATACGATATACGTTATACGTTATACGTTATACGTTATACGTTATACGTTATACGTTATACGTTATACGCTATACGTTATGCGTTATAGGTCATACCTTATACGTGATACGTCATACGTTATACGTTATACGTTATACGTTATTCGTTATACGTTATACGTTATACGTTATACGTTATACGTTGTACGTTATACGTTATACGTTAGACGTTATACGTTATACGTTATACGTTATACGTTATACGTTATGCGTTATACGCTATACGTTATGCGTTATAGGTCATACCTTATACGTGATACGTCATACGTTATACGTTATACGTTATTCGTTATTCGTTATACGTTATACGTTATACGTTATACGTTATACGTTATACGTTATACGTTATACGTTATACGTTATACGTTATACGTTAAACGTTATACGCTATACGTTATACGTTGTACGTTATGCGTTATACGTTATGCGTTATACGTTATACGTTATACGTTACACGTTGTACGTTATACGTTATACGTTATACGTTATACGTTATTCGTTATACGTTATACGTTATACGTTATACGTTATACGTTATACGTTATACGTTATACGTTAAACGTTATACGTTATACGTTATACGTTATACGATATACGTTATACGTTATACGTTGTACGTTATACGTTATACGTTATACGTTATACGTTATACGTTATACGTTATACGTTATACGTTATACGTTATACGTTATACGTTATACGTTATACGTTATACGATATACGTTATACGTTATACGTTATACGTTATACGTTATACGTTATACGTTATACGTTATACGCTATACGTTATGCGTTATAGGTCATACCTTATACGTGATACGTCATACGTTATACGTTATACGTTATACGTTATTCGTTATACGTTATACGTTATACGTTATACGTTATACGTTGTACGTTATACGTTATACGTTAGACGTTATACGTTATACGTTATACGTTATACGTTATACTTTATACGTTATACGTTATACGTTATACGTTATACGTTATACGTTATACGTTATACGTTGTACGTTATACGTTGTACGTTATACGTTATACGTTGTACGTTATACGTTATACGTTATACGTTATACGTTATACGTTATACGTTATACGTTATACGTTATACGTTATACGTTATACGTTATACGTTATACGATATACGTTATACGTTATACGTTATACGTTATACGTTATACGTTATACGTTATACGTTATACGCTATACGTTATGCGTTATAGGTCATACCTTATACGTGATACGTCATACGTTATACGTTATACGTTATTCGTTATTCGTTATACGTTATACGTTATACGTTATACGTTATACGTTATACGTTATACGTTATACGTTATACGTTATACGTTATACGTTAAACGTTATACGCTATACGTTATACGTTGTACGTTATGCGTTATACGTTATGCGTTATACGTTATACGTTATACGTTACACGTTGTACGTTATACGTTATACGTTATACGTTATACGTTATTCGTTATACGTTATACGTTATACGTTATACGTTATACGTTATACGTTATACGTTATACGTTAAACGTTATACGTTATACGTTATACGTTATACGATATACGTTATACGTTATACGTTGTACGTTATACGTTATACGTTATACGTTATACGTTATACGTTATACGTTATACGTTATACGTTATACGTTATACGTTATACGTTATACGTTATACGTTATACGATATACGTTATACGTTATACGTTATACGTTATACGTTATACGTTATACGTTATACGTTATACGCTATACGTTATGCGTTATAGGTCATACCTTATACGTGATACGTCATACGTTATACGTTATACGTTATACGTTATTCGTTATACGTTATACGTTATACGTTATACGTTATACGTTGTACGTTATACGTTATACGTTAGACGTTATACGTTATACGTTATACGTTATACGTTATACTTTATACGTTATACGTTATACGTTATACGTTATACGTTATACGTTATACGTTATACGTTGTACGTTATACGTTGTACGTTATACGTTATACGTTGTACGTTATACGTTATACGTTAGACGTTATACGTTATACGTTATACGCTATACGTTATACGTTATACGTTATACGCTATACGTTATACGTTGTACGTTATGCGTTATACGTTATGCGTTATACGTTATACGTTATTCGTTATACGTTGTACGTTATACGTTATACGTTATACGTTATACGATATTCGTTATACGTTATACGTTATACGTTATACGTTATACGTTATACCATATACGTTATACGTTATACGTTATACGTTAAACGTTATACGTTATACGTTATACGTTATACGTTATACGATATACGTTATACGTTATACGTTGTACGTTATACGTTATACGTTATACGTTATACGTTATACGTTATACGTTATACGTTATACGTTATACGTTATACGTTATACGTTATTCGTTATACGTTATACGTTATACGTTATACGTTATACGTTTTACGTTATACGTTATACGTTACACGTTATACATTATACGTTATACGTTATACGTTATACGTTATACGTTATTCGTTGTACGTTATACGTTATACGTTATACGTTATACGTTATACGTTATACGTTACTCGTTATACGTTATACGTTATACGTTATACGTTAAACGTTATACGTTATACGTTATACGTTATACGTTATACGTTATACGTTATACGTTATACGTTATACGTTATACGTTATACGTTATACGTTATACGTTATACGTTATTCGTTGTACGTTATACGTTATACGTTATACGTTATACGTTATACGTTATACGTTACTCGTTATACGTTATACGTTATACGTTATACGTAATACGTTATACGTTATACGTTATACGTTACTCGTTATACGTAATATGTAATACGTTTTACGTTATAAGTTATACGTTATACGTTATACGTTATACGTTATACGTTATACGTTATACGTTATACGTTATACGTTATACGTTATACGTTATACGGTATACGTTATGCGTTATACGTTATACGTTATACGATATACGTTATACGTTATACGTTTTACGTTATACGTTATACGTTATACGATATACGATATACGTTATACGTTATGCGTTATAGGATATACGTTATACGTTATACGTTATACGTTATACGTTATACGTTATACGTTATACGTTATACGTTATACGTTATACGTTATACGTTATACGTTATACGTTATACGTTATACGTTATACGTTATACGTTATACGTTATACATTATACGTTATACGTTATACGTTATACGTTATACGTTATACGTTATACGTTATACGTTATACGTTATACGTTATACGTTATGCGTTATAGGTCATACCTTATACGTGATACGTCATACGTTATACGTTATACGTTATACGTTATACGTTATTCGTTATACGTTATACGTTATACGTTATACGTTATACGTTATACGTTATACGTTATACGTTATACGTTATACGTTATACGTTATACGTTATACGTTATACGTTATACGTTATACGTTATACGTTATACGTTATACGTTATACGTTATACGTTATACGTTATACGTTATACGTTATACGTTATACGTTATACGTTATACGTTATACGTTATACGTTATACGTTATACGTTATTCGTTCGACGTTATACGTTATACGGTATACGTTATGCGTTATTCGCTATACGTTATGCGTTATAGGATATACGCTATGCATTATAGGATATACGTTATACGTGATACGTTGTACGTTATACGTTATACGTTATACGTTATACGTTATACGTTATACGTTAAACGTTATACGTTATACGTTATACGTTATACGTTATACGTTATACGTTATACGTTATACGTTATACGTTAGACGTTATAGGTTATACGTAATACGTAATACGTTATACGTTATACGTTATAGGTTACACGTTATACGTTATACGTTATACGTTATAAGTTATACGTTATACGTTATACGTTATACGTTATACGTTATACGTTATACGTTATACGTTATACGTTATACGTTATACGTTATACGTTATACGTTATACGTTATACGTTATACGTTATACGTTATACGTTATACGTTATACGTTGTACGTTATACGTTATACGTTATACGTTATACGTTATACGTTACTCGTTATACGTTATACGTTATACGTTATACGTTAAACGTTATACGTTATACGTTATACGTTATACGTTATACGTTATACGTTATACGTTATACATTATACGTTATACGTTATACGTTATACGTTATACGTTATACGTTATACGTTATACGTTATACGTTATTCGTTGTACGTTATACGTTATACGTTATACGTTATACGTTATACGTTATACGTTACTCGTTATACGTTATACGTTATACGTTATACGTTATACGTTATACGTTATACGTTATACGTTACTCGTTATAAGTAATATGTAATACGTTTTACGTTATAAGTTATACGTTATACGTTATACGTTATACGTTATACGTTATACGTTTTACGTTATACGTTATACGTTATACGTTATACATTATACGTTATACGTTATACGTTATACGTTATACGTTATTCGTTGTACGTTATACGTTATACGTTATACGTTATACGTTATACGTTATACGTTACTCGTTATACGTTATACGTTATACGTTATACGTTAAACGTTATACGTTATACGTTATACGTTATACGGTATACGTTATGCGTTATACGTTATATGTTATACGTTATACGTTATACGTTATACGTTTTACGTTTTACGTTATACGTTATACGTTATACGATATACGTTATACGTTATACGTTATGCGTTATAGGATATACGTTATACGTTATACGTTATACGTTATACGTTATACGTTATACGTTATACGTTATACGTTATACGTTATACGTTATACGTTATACGTTATACGTTATACGTTATACGTTATACGTTGTACGTTATACGTTATACGTTATACGTTATACGTTATACGTTATACGTTATACGTTATACGTTATACGTTATACGTTATACGTTATACGATATACGTTATACGTTATACGTTATGCGTTATAGCATATACCTTATTCGTTATACGTTATACGTTATACGTTATACGTTATACGTTATACGTTATACGTTATACGTTATACGTTATACGTTATACGTTATACGTTATACGTTATACGTTATACGTTATACGTTATACGTTATACGTTATACGTTATACGTTATACGTTATACGTTATACGTTATACGTTATACGTTATACGTTATACGTTATACGTTATACGTTATACGTTAAACGTTATACGTTATACGTTATACGTTATACGATATACGTTATACGTTAAACGTTGTACGTTATACGTTATAAGTTATACGTTATACGTTATACGTTATACGTTATACGTTATACGTTATACGTTGTACGTTATACTTTGTACGTTATACGTTATACGTTATACGTTACTCGTTATACGTAATATGTAATACGTTTTACGTTATTAGTTATACGTTATACGTTATACGTTATACGTTATACGTTATACGTTATACGTTATACGTTATACGTTATACGTTATACGTTATACGTTATACGTTATACGTTATACGTTATACGTTCGACGTTATACGTTATACGGTATACGTTATGCGTTATTCGCTATACGTTATGCGTTATAGGATATACGCTATGCATTATAGGATATACGTTATACGTGATACGTTGTACGTTATACGTTATACGTTATACGTTATACGTTATACGTTATACGTTATACGTTATACGTTATACGTTATACGTTATACGTTATACGTTACACGTTATACGTTGTACGTTATGCGTTAAACATTATACGTTATACGATATACGATATACGTTATACGTTATGCGTTATAGCATATACCTTATTCGTTATACGTTATACGTTATACGTTATATGTTATACGTTATACGTTATACGTTATACGTTATACGTTATACGTTATACGTTATACGTTATACGTTATACGTTATACGTTATACGTTAAACGTTATACGTTATACGTTATACGTTATACGAAATACGTTATACGTTAAACGTTGTACGTTATAGGTTATACGTTATACGTTATACGTTATACGTTATACGTTATACGTTAAACGTTATACGTTATACGTTATACGTCATACGTTATACGTTATACGTTATACGTTGTATGTTATACGTTGTACGTTATACGTTGTATGTAATACGTTATACGTTATACGTTATACGTTATACGTTATACGTTATACGTTAAACGTTATACGTTATACGTTATACGTTATACGTTGTACGTTATACGTTATACGTTATACGTTATACGTTATACGTTATACGTTATACGTTATACGTTATACGTTATACGTTAGACGTTATAGGTTATACGTAATACGTAATACGTTATACGTTATACGTTATAGGTTACACGTTATACGTTATACGTTATACGTTATAAGTTATACGTTATACGTTATACGTTATACGTTATACGTTATACGTTATACGTTATACGTTATACGTTATACATTATACGTTATACGTTATACGTTATACGTTATACGTTATACGTTATACGTTATACGTTATACGTTATACGTTATACGTTATACGTTATACGTTATACGTTATACGTCATACGTTATACGTTATACGTTATACGTTATACGTTATACGTTATACGTTATACGTTATACATTATACGTTATACGTTATACGTTATACGTTATACGTTATACGTTATACGTTATACGTTATACGTTATGCGTTATAGGTCATACCTTATACGTGATACGTCATACGTTATACGTTATACGTTATACGTTATTCGTTATACGTTATACGTTATACGTTATACGTTATACGTTATACGTTATACGTTATACGTTATACGTTATACGTTATACGTTATACGTTATACGTTATACGTTATACGTTATACGTTATACGTTATACGTTATACGTTATACGTTATACGTTATACGTTATACGTTCGACGTTATACGTTATACGTTATACGGTATACGTTATGCGTTATTCGCTATACGTTATGCGTTATACGTTATACGTTATACGTTATACGTTAAACGTTATACGTTATACGTTATACGTTATACGTTATACGTTATACATTATACGTTATACGTTATACGTTATACGTTATACGTTATACGTTATACGTTATACGTTATTCGTTGTACGTTATACGTTATACGTTATACGTTATACGTTATACGTTATACGTTACTCGTTATACGTTATACGTTATACGTTATACGTTATACGTTATACGTTATACGTTATACGTTACTCGTTATACGTAATATGTAATACGTTTTACGTTATAAGTTATACGTTATACGTTATACGTTATACGTTATACGTTATACGTTTTACGTTATACGTTATACGTTATACGTTATACATTATACGTTATACGTTATACGTTATACGTTATACGTTATTCGTTGTACGTTATACGTTATACGTTATACGTTATACGTTATACGTTATACGTTACTCGTTATACGTTATACGTTATACGTTATACGTTAAACGTTATACGTTATACGTTATACGTTATACGGTATACGTTATGCGTTATACGTTATACGTTATACGTTATACGTTATACGTTATACGTTTTACGTTTTACGTTATACGTTATACGTTATACGATATACGTTATACGTTATACGTTATGCGTTATAGGATATACGTTATACGTTATACGTTATACGTTATACGTTATACGTTATACGTTATACGTTATACGTTATACGTTATACGTTATACGTTATACGTTATACGTTATACGTTATACGTTATACGTTATACGTTATACGTTGTACGTTATACGTTATACGTTATACGTTATACGTTATACGTTATACGTTATACGTTATACGTTATACGTTATACGTTATACGTTATACGATATACGTTATACGTTATACGTTATGCGTTATAGCATATACCTTATTCGTTATACGTTATACGTTATACGTTATACGTTATACGTTATACGTTATACGTTATACGTTATACGTTATACGTTATACGTTATACGTTATACGTTATACGTTATACGTTATACGTTATACGTTATACGTTATACGTTATACGTTATACGTTATACGTTATACGTTATACGTTATACGTTATACGTTATACGTTATACGTTATACGTTATACGTTATACGTTAAACGTTATACGTTATACGTTATACGTTATACGATATACGTTATACGTTAAACGTTGTACGTTATACGTTATAAGTTATACGTTATACGTTATACGTTATACGTTATACGTTATACGTTGTACGTTATACTTTGTACGTTATACGTTATACGTTATACGTTACTCGTTATACGTAATATGTAATACGTTTTACGTTATAAGTTATACGTTATACGTTATACGTTATACGTTATACGTTATACGTTATACGTTATACGTTATACGTTATACGTTATACGTTATACGTTATACGTTATACGTTCGACGTTATACGTTATACGGTATACGTTATGCGTTATTCGCTATACGTTATGCGTTATAGGATATACGCTATGCATTATAGGATATACGTTATACGTGATACGTTGTACGTTATACGTTATACGTTATACGTTATACGTTATACGTTATACGTTATACGTTATACGTTATACGTTATACGTTATACGTTATACGTTACACGTTATACGTTGTACGTTATACGTTATACGTTAGACGTTATAGGTTATACGTAATACGTAATACGTTATACGTTATACGTTATAGGTTACACGTTATACGTTATACGTTATACGTTATAAGTTATACGTTATACGTTATACGTTATACGTTATACGTTATTCGTTATACGTTATACGTTATACGTTATACGTTATACGTTATACGAAATACGTTATACGTTAAACGTTGTACGTTATAGGTTATACGTTATACGTTATACGTTATACGTTATACGTTATACGTTAAACGTTATACGTTATACGTTATACGTTGTACGTTATACGTTGTATGTAATACGTTATACGTTATACGTTATACGTTATACGTTATACGTTAAACGTTATACGTTATACGTTATACGTTATACGTTGTACGTTATACGTTATACGTTATACGTTATACGTTATACGTTATACGTTATACGTTATACGTTATACGTTATACGTTAGACGTTATAGGTTATACGTAATACGTAATACGTTATACGTTATACGTTATAGGTTACACGTTATACGTTATACGTTAGACGTTATAGGTTATACGTAATACGTAATACGTTATACGTTATACGTTATAGGTTACACGTTATACGTTATACGTTATACGTTATAAGTTATACGTTATACGTTATACGTTATACGTTATACGTTATACGTTATACGTTATACGTTATACGTTATACATTATACGTTATACGTTATACGTTATACGTTATACGTTATACGTTATACGTTATACGTTATACGTTATACGTTATACGTTATACGTTATACGTTATACGTTATACGTCATACGTTATACGTTATACGTTATACGTTATACGTTATACGTTATACGTTATACGTTATACGTTATACATTATACGTTATACGTTATACGTTATACGTTATACGTTATACGTTATACGTTATACGTTATACGTTATGCGTTATAGGTCATACCTTATACGTGATACGTCATACGTTATACGTTATACGTTATACGTTATTCGTTATACGTTATACGTTATACGTTATACGTTATACGTTATACGTTATACGTTATACATTATACGTTATACGTTATACGTTATACGTTATACGTTATACGTTATACGTTATACGTTATACGTTATACGTTATACGTTATACGTTATACGTTATACGTTATACGTTCGACGTTATACGTTATACGTTATACGGTATACGTTATGCGTTATTCGCTATACGTTATGCGTTATAGGATATACGCTATGCATTATAGGATATACGTTATACGTGATACGTTGTACGTTATACGTTATACGTTATACGTTATACGTTATACGTTATACGTTATACGTTATACGTTATACGTTATACGTTATACGTTACTCGTTATACGTAATATGTAATACGTTTTACGTTATAAGTTATACGTTATACGTTATATAATACGTTATACGTTATACGTTATACGTTATACGTTATACGTTATACGTTATACGTTATACGTTATACGTTATACGGTATACGTTATGCGTTATACGTTATACGTTATACGTTATACGTCATACGTTATACGTTATACGTTATACGTTATACGTTATACGTTATACGTTATACGTTATACGTTATACGTTACACGTTATACGTTATACGTATGCGATTATAGCGTTATTGTTTTGCGTTATACGTTAATACGTTATACGTTATACGTGATACGTTATACGTTATACGTTATAACGTTATACGTTATACGTTATACGTTTATACGTTATTCGTTATACGTTATACGTTATACGTTATACGTTATACGTTATACGTTATCCGTTTGACGTTATACGTTATACGTTATAGCTCATACGTTACTTATACGTTACTTACGTTATACGTAATACGTTATACGTTATACGTTATAGTATCGTTATACGTTATACGTTATACGTTATACGTATACGTATACGTTATACGTTATACGTTATACGATATACGTAATACGTTATACGTTTAGTACGTTATACGTTATACGTTCTAGCGTTATACGTTATGCGTTATAGGTCATACCTTATACGTGATACGTCATACGTTATACGTTATACGTTATACGTTATACGTTATTCGTTATACGTTATACGTTATACGTTATACGTTATACGTTATACGTTATACGTTATACGTTATACGTTATACGTTATACGTTATACGTTATACGTTATACGTTATACGTTATACGTTATACGTTATACGTTATACGTTATACGTTATACGTTATACGTTATACGTTATACGTTATACGTTATACGTTATACGTTATACGTTATACGTTATACGTTATACGTTATACGTTATACGTTATACGTTATTCGTTCGACGTTATACGTTATACGGTATACGTTATGCGTTATTCGCTATACGTTATGCGTTATAGGATATACGCTATGCATTATAGGATATACGTTATACGTGATACGTTGTACGTTATACGTTGTACGTTATACGTTATACGTTATACGTTATACGTTATACGTTATACGTTAAACGTTATACGTTATACGTTATACGTTATACGTTATACGTTATACGTTATACGTTATACGTTATACGTTAGACGTTATACGTTATACGTTATACGTTATACGTTATACGTTATACGTTATACGTTATACGTTATACGTTATACGTTATACGTTATACGTTATACGTTATACGTTATACGTTACACGTTATACGTTATACGTTACACGTTATAAGTTATACGTTATACGTTATACGTTATACGTTATACGTTATACATTATGCGTTATACGCTATACGTAATGCGTTATAGGTCACACCTTATACGTGATACGTCATACGCTATACGTTATACGTGATACGTTATACGTTATACGTTATACGTTATACGTTGTACGTTATACGTTAAACGTTAGACGTTATATGTTATACGTTATACGTTGTACGTTATACGTTATATGTAATATGTAATACGTTATACGTTATACGTTACACGTTATACGTTATACGTTATGCGTTATACGTTATGCGTTATACGTTATACGTTATACGTTATACGTTATACGTTATACGTTATACGTTATACGTTATACGTTATACGTTATACGTTATACGTTATACGTTATTCGTTATACGTTATACGTTATACGTTATACGTTATACGTTATACGTTATACGTTTGACGTTATACGTTATACGTTATACGTCATACGTTATACGTTATACGTTATACGTTATACGTTATACGTTATACGTTATACGTTATACGTTATACGTTATACGTTATACGTTATACGTTATACGTTATACGTTATACGTTATACGTTATACGTTATACGTTATACGTTATACGTTATACGTTATACGTTATACGTTATACGTTATACGTTATACGTTATACGTTATACGTTATAGGTCATACCTTATACGTGATACGTCATACGTTATACGTTATACGTTATACGTTATACGTTATTCGTTATACGTTATACGTTATACGTTATACGTTATACGTTATACGTTATACGTTATACGTTATACGTTATACGTTATACGTTATACGTTATACGTTATACGTTATACGTTATACGTTATACGTTATACGTTATACGTTATACGTTATACGTTATACGTTATACGTTATACGTTATACGTTATACGTTATACGTTATACGTTATACGTTATTCGTTCGACGTTATACGTTATACGGTATACGTTATGCGTTATTCGCTATACGTTATGCGTTATAGGATATACGCTATGCATTATAGGATATACGTTATACGTGATACGTTGTACGTTATACGTTATACGTTATACGTTATACGTTATACGTTATACGTTAAACGTTATACGTTATACGTTATACGTTATACGTTATACGTTATACGTTATACGTTATACGTTATACGTTAGACGTTATAGGTTATACGTAATACGTAATACGTTATACGTTATACGTTATAGGTTACACGTTATACGTTATACGTTATACGTTATAAGTTATACGTTATACGTTATACGTTATACGTTATACGTTATACGTTATACGTTATACGTTATACGTTATACGTTATACGTTATACGTTATACGTTATACGTTATACGTTATACGTTATACGTTATACGTTATACGTTATACGTTATACGTTATACGTTATACGTTATACGTTATACGTTATACGTTACTCGTTATACGTTATACGTTATACGTTATACGTTAAACGTTATACGTTATACGTTATACGTTATACGTTATACGTTATACGTTATACGTTATACATTATACGTTATACGTTATACGTTATACGTTATACGTTATACGTTATACGTTATACGTTATACGTTATTCGTTGTACGTTATACGTTATACGTTATACGTTATACGTTATACGTTATACGTTACTCGTTATACGTTATACGTTATACGTTATACGTTATACGTTATACGTTATACGTTATACGTTACTCGTTATACGTAATATGTAATACGTTTTACGTTATAAGTTATACGTTATACGTTATACGTTATACGTTATACGTTATACGTTTTACGTTATACGTTATACGTTATACGTTATACATTATACGTTATACGTTATACGTTATACGTTATACGTTATTCGTTGTACGTTATACGTTATACGTTATACGTTATACGTTATACGTTATACGTTACTCGTTATACGTTATACGTTATACGTTATACGTTAAACGTTATACGTTATACGTTATACGTTATACGGTATACGTTATGCGTTATACGTTATATGTTATACGTTATACGTTATACGTTATACGTTTTACGTTTTACGTTATACGTTATACGTTATACGATATACGTTATACGTTATACGTTATGCGTTATAGGATATACGTTATACGTTATACGTTATACGTTATACGTTATACGTTATACGTTATACGTTATACGTTATACGTTATACGTTATACGTTATACGTTATACGTTATACGTTATACGTTATACGTTGTACGTTATACGTTATACGTTATACGTTATACGTTATACGTTATACGTTATACGTTATACGTTATACGTTATACGTTATACGTTATACGTTATACGATATACGTTATACGTTATACGTTATGCGTTATAGCATATACCTTATTCGTTATACGTTATACGTTATACGTTATACGTTATACGTTATACGTTATACGTTATACGTTATACGTTATACGTTATACGTTATACGTTATACGTTATACGTTATACGTTATACGTTATACGTTATACGTTATACGTTATACGTTATACGTTATACGTTATACGTTATACGTTATACGTTATACGTTATACGTTATACGTTATACGTTATACGTTATACGTTATACGTTATACGTTATACGTTATACGTTATACGTTATACGTTAAACGTTATACGTTATACGTTATACGTGATACGATATACGTTATACGTTAAACGTTGTACGTTATACGTTATAAGTTATACGTTATACGTTATACGTTATACGTTATACGTTATACGTTGTACGTTATACTTTGTACGTTATACGTTATACGTTATACGTTACTCGTTATACGTAATATGTAATACGTTTTACGTTATTAGTTATACGTTATACGTTATACGTTATACGTTATACGTTATACGTTATACGTTATACGTTATACGTTATACGTTATACGTTATACGTTATACGTTATACGTTCGACGTTATACGTTATACGGTATACGTTATGCGTTATTCGCTATACGTTATGCGTTATAGGATATACGCTATGCATTATAGGATATACGTTATACGTGATACGTTGTACGTTATACGTTATACGTTATACGTTATACGTTATACGTTATACGTTATACGTTATACGTTATACGTTATACGTTATACGTTATACGTTACACGTTATACGTTGTACGTTATGCGTTAAACATTATACGTTATACGATATACGTTATACGTTATACGTTATGCGTTATAGCATATACCTTATTCGTTATACGTTATACGTTATACGTTATATGTTATACGTTATACGTTATACGTTATACGTTATACGTTATACGTTATACGTTATACGTTATACGTTATACGTTATACGTTATACGTTAAACGTTATACGTTATACGTTATACGTTATACGAAATACGTTATACGTTAAACGTTGTACGTTATAGGTTATACGTTATACGTTATACGTTATACGTTATACGTTATACGTTATACGTTAAACGTTATACGTTATACGTTATACGTCATACGTTATACGTTATACGTTATACGTTGTATGTTATACGTTGTACGTTATACGTTGTATGTAATACGTTATACGTTATACGTTATACGTTATACGTTATACGTTATACGTTAAACGTTATACGTTATACGTTATACGTTATACGTTGTACGTTATACGTTATACGTTATACGTTATACGTTATACGTTATACGTTATACGTTAGACGTTATAGGTTATACGTAATACGTAATACGTTATACGTTATACGTTATAGGTTACACGTTATACGTTATACGTTATACGTTATAAGTTATACGTTATACGTTATACGTTATACGTTATACGTTATACGTTATACGTTATACGTTATACGTTATACATTATACGTTATACGTTATACGTTATACGTTATACGTTATACGTTATACGTTATACGTTATACGTTATACGTTATACGTTATACGTTATACGTTATACGTTATACGTTATACGTTATACGTCATACGTTATACGTTATACGTTATACGTTATACGTTATACGTTATACGTTATACGTTATACATTATACGTTATACGTTATACGTTATACGTTATACGTTATACGTTATACGTTATACGTTATACGTTATGCGTTATAGGTCATACCTTATACGTGATACGTCATACGTTATACGTTATACGTTATACGTTATTCGTTATACGTTATACGTTATACGTTATACGTTATACGTTATACGTTATACGTTATACGTTATACGTTATACGTTATACGTTATACGTTATACGTTATACGTTATACGTTATACGTTATACGTTATACGTTATACGTTATACGTTATACGTTATACGTTATACGTTATACGTTCGACGTTATACGTTATACGTTATACGGTATACGTTATGCGTTATTCGCTATACGTTATGCGTTATACGTTATACGTTATACGTTATACGTTAAACGTTATACGTTATACGTTATACGTTATACGTTATACGTTATACATTATACGTTATACGTTATACGTTATACGTTATACGTTATACGTTATACGTTATACGTTATTCGTTGTACGTTATACGTTATACGTTATACGTTATACGTTATACGTTATACGTTACTCGTTATACGTTATACGTTATACGTTATACGTTATACGTTATACGTTATACGTTATACGTTACTCGTTATACGTAATATGTAATACGTTTTACGTTATAAGTTATACGTTATACGTTATACGTTATACGTTATACGTTATACGTTTTACGTTATACGTTATACGTTATACGTTATACATTATACGTTATACGTTATACGTTATACGTTATACGTTATTCGTTGTACGTTATACGTTATACGTTATACGTTATACGTTATACGTTATACGTTACTCGTTATACGTTATACGTTATACGTTATACGTTAAACGTTATACGTTATACGTTATACGTTATACGGTATACGTTATGCGTTATACGTTATACGTTATACGTTATACGTTATACGTTATACGTTTTACGTTTTACGTTATACGTTATACGTTATACGATATACGTTATACGTTATACGTTATGCGTTATAGGATATACGTTATACGTTATACGTTATACGTTATACGTTATACGTTATACGTTATACGTTATACGTTATACGTTATACGTTATACGTTATACGTTATACGTTATACGTTATACGTTATACGTTGTACGTTATACGTTATACGTTATACGTTATACGTTATACGTTATACGTTATACGTTATACGTTATACGTTATACGTTATACGTTATACGATATACGTTATACGTTATACGTTATGCGTTATAGCATATACCTTATTCGTTATACGTTATACGTTATACGTTATACGTTATACGTTATACGTTATACGTTATACGTTATACGTTATACGTTATACGTTATACGTTATACGTTATACGTTATACGTTATACGTTATACGTTATACGTTATACGTTATACGTTATACGTTATACGTTATACGTTATACGTTATACGTTATACGTTATACGTTATACGTTATACGTTATACGTTATACGTTATACGTTAAACGTTATACGTTATACGTTATACGTTATACGATATACGTTATACGTTAAACGTTGTACGTTATACGTTATAAGTTATACGTTATACGTTATACGTTATACGTTATACGTTATACGTTGTACGTTATACTTTGTACGTTATACGTTATACGTTATACGTTACTCGTTATACGTAATATGTAATACGTTTTACGTTATAAGTTATACGTTATACGTTATACGTTATACGTTATACGTTATACGTTATACGTTATACGTTATACGTTATACGTTATACGTTATACGTTATACGTTATACGTTCGGCGTTATACGTTATACGGTATACGTTATGCGTTATTCGCTATACGTTATGCGTTATAGGATATACGCTATGCATTATAGGATATACGTTATACGTGATACGTTGTACGTTATACGTTATACGTTATACGTTATACGTTATACGTTATACGTTATACGTTATACGTTATACGTTATACGTTATACGTTATACGTTATACGTTACACGTTATACGTTGTACGTTATACGTTATACGTTAGACGTTATAGGTTATACGTAATACGTAATACGTTATACGTTATACGTTATAGGTTACACGTTATACGTTATACGTTATACGTTATAAGTTATACGTTATACGTTATACGTTATACGTTATACGTTATACGTTAGACGTTATACGTTATACGTTATACATTATACGTTATACGTTATACGTTATACGTTATACGTTATACGATATACGTTATACGTTATACGTTATGCGTTATAGCATATACCTTATTCGTTATACGTTATACGTTATACGTTATATGTTATACGTTATACGTTATACGTTATACGTTATACGTTATACGTTATACGTTATACGTTATACGTTATTCGTTATACGTTATACGTTATACGTTATACGTTATACGTTATACGAAATACGTTATACGTTAAACGTTGTACGTTATAGGTTATACGTTATACGTTATACGTTATACGTTATACGTTATACGTTAAACGTTATACGTTATACGTTATACGTCATACGTTATACGTTATACGTTATACGTTGTATGTTATACGTTGTACGTTATACGTTGTATGTAATACGTTATACGTTATACGTTATACGTTATACGTTATACGTTAAACGTTATACGTTATACGTTAT
The DNA here is from genome assembly GCF_051014685.1 of Ptiloglossa arizonensis. Classification (NCBI taxonomy): domain Eukaryota; kingdom Metazoa; phylum Arthropoda; class Insecta; order Hymenoptera; family Colletidae; genus Ptiloglossa; species Ptiloglossa arizonensis. The sequence goes on along the minus strand of NW_027478763.1, from coordinate 250,898 downwards.
ACGTTATACGTTGTACGTTATACGTTATACGTTATACGTTATACGTTATACGTTATACGTTATACGTTATACGTTATACGTTATACGTTAGACGTTATAGGTTATACGTAATACGTAATACGTTATACGTTATACGTTATAGGTTACACGTTATACGTTATACGTTAGACGTTATAGGTTATACGTAATACGTAATACGTTATACGTTATACGTTATAGGTTACACGTTATACGTTATACGTTATAAGTTATAAGTTATACGTTATACGTTATACGTTATACGTTATACGTTATACGTTATACGTTATACGTTATACGTTATACATTATACGTTATACGTTATACGTTATACGTTATACGTTATACGTTATACGTTATACGTTATACGTTATACGTTATACGTTATACGTTATACGTTATACGTTATACGTCATACGTTATACGTTATACGTTATACGTTATACGTTATACGTTATACGTTATACGTTATACGTTATACATTATACGTTATACGTTATACGTTATACGTTATACGTTATACGTTATACGTTATACGTTATACGTTATGCGTTATAGGTCATACCTTATACGTGATACGTCATACGTTATACGTTATACGTTATACGTTATTCGTTATACGTTATACGTTATACGTTATACGTTATACGTTATACGTTATACGTTATACGTTATACGTTATACGTTATACGTTATACGTTATACGTTATACGTTATACGTTATACGTTATACGTTATACGTTATACGTTATACGTTATACGTTATACGTTATACGTTCGACGTTATACGTTATACGTTATACGGTATACGTTATGCGTTATTCGCTATACGTTATGCGTTATAGGATATACGCTATGCATTATAGGATATACGTTATACGTGATACGTTGTACGTTATACGTTATACGTTATACGTTATACGTTATACGTTATACGTTATACGTTATACGTTATACGTTATACGTTATACGTTACTCGTTATACGTAATATGTAATACGTTTTACGTTATAAGTTATACGTTATACGTTATATAATACGTTATACGTTATACGTTATACGTTATACGTTATACGTTATACGTTATACGTTATACGTTATACGGTATACGTTATGCGTTATACGTTATACGTTATACGTTATACGTCATACGTTATACGTTATACGTTATACGTTATACGTTATACGTTATACGTTATACGTTATACGTTATACGTTATACGTTATACGTTATACGTTATACGTTATACGTTATACGTTATACGTTATACGTTATACGTTATACGTTATACGTTATACGTTATACGTTATACGTTATACGTTATACGTTATACGTTATACGTTATACGTTATACGTTATACGTTATACGTTATACGTTATACGTTATACGTTATACGTTATACGTTATACGTTATACGTTATACGTTATACGTTATACGTTATACGTTATACGTTATACGTTATACGTTATACGTTATACGTTATACGTTATACGTTATACGTTATACGTTATACGTTAAACGTTATACGTTATACGTTATACGTTATACGATATACGTTATACGTTAAACGTTGTACGTTATAGGTTATACGTTATACGTTATACGTTATACGTTATACGTTATACGTTAAACGTTATACGTTATACGTTACACGTTATACGTTATACGTTATACGTTATACGTTGTACGTTATACGTTGTACGTTATACGTTGTATGTAATACGTTATACGTTATACGTTATACGTTATACGTTATACGTTATACGTTATACGTTATACGTTAGACGTTATAGGTTATACGTAATACGTAATACGTTATACGTTATACGTTATAGGTTACACGTTATACGTTATACGTTATACGTTATAAGTTATACGTTATACGTTATACGTTATACGTTATACGTTATACGTTATACGTTATACGTTATACGTTATACGTTATACGTTATACGTTATACGTTATACGTTATACGTTATACGTTATACGTTATACGTTATACGTTATACGTTATACGTTATACGTTATACGTTATACGTTATACGTTATACGTTATACGTTACACGTTATACGTTATACGTTACACGTTATAAGTTATACGTTATACGTTATACGTTATACGTTATACGTTATACATTATGCGTTATACGCTATACGTAATGCGTTATAGGTCACACCTTATACGTGATACGTCATACGCTATACGTTATACGTGATACGTTATACGTTATACGTTATACGTTATACGTTGTACGTTATACGTTAAACGTTAGACGTTATATGTTATACGTTATACGTTGTACGTTATACGTTATATGTAATATGTAATACGTTATACGTTATACGTTACACGTTATACGTTATACGTTATGCGTTATACGTTATGCGTTATACGTTATACGTTATACGTTATACGTTATACGTTATACGTTATACGTTATACGTTATACGTTATACGTTATACGTTATACGTTATACGTTATACGTTATTCGTTATACGTTATACGTTATACGTTATACGTTATACGTTATACGTTATACGTTTGACGTTATACGTTATACGTTATACGTCATACGTTATACGTTATACGTTATACGTTATACGTTATACGTTATACGTTATACGTTATACGTTATACGTTATACGTTATACGTTATACGTTATACGTTATACGTTATACGTTATACGTTATACGTTATACGTTATACGTTATACGTTATACGTTATACGTTATACGTTATACGTTATACGTTATACGTTATACGTTATACGTTATACGTTACACGTTATACGTTATACGTTACACGTTATAAGTTATACGTTATACGTTATACGTTATACGTTATACGTTATACATTATGCGTTATACGCTATACGTAATGCGTTATAGGTCACACCTTATACGTGATACGTCATACGCTATACGTTATACGTGATACGTTATACGTTATACGTTATACGTTATACGTTGTACGTTATACGTTAAACGTTAGACGTTATATGTTATACGTTATACGTTGTACGTTATACGTTATATGTAATATGTAATACGTTATACGTTATACGTTACACGTTATACGTTATACGTTATGCGTTATACGTTATGCGTTATACGTTATACGTTATACGTTATACGTTATACGTTATACGTTATACGTTATACGTTATACGTTATACGTTATACGTTATACGTTATTCGTTATACGTTATACGTTATACGTTATACGTTATACGTTATACGTTTGACGTTATACGTTATACGTTATACGTCATACGTTATACGTTATACGTTATACGTTATACGTTATACGTTATACGTTATACGTTATACGTTATACGTTAAACGTTATACGTTATACGTTATACGTTATACGTTATACGTTATACGTTATACGTTATACGTTATACGTTACACGTTATACGTTATACGTTACACGTTATAAGTTATACGTTATACGTTATACGTTATACGTTATACGTTATACATTATGCGTTATACGCTATACGTAATGCGTTATAGGTCACACCTTATACGTGATACGTCATACGCTATACGTTATACGTGATACGTTATACGTTATACGTTATACGTTATACGTTATACGTTATACGTTAGACGTTATACGTTATACGTTATACGTTATACGTTATACGTTATACGTTATACGTTATACGTTATACGTTATACGTTATACGTTATACGTTATACGTTATACGTTATACGTTACACGTTATACGTTATACGTTACACGTTATAAGTTATACGTTATACGTTATACGTTATACGTTATACGTTATACATTATGCGTTATACGCTATACGTAATGCGTTATAGGTCACACCTTATACGTGATACGTCATACGCTATACGTTATACGTGATACGTTATACGTTATACGTTATACGTTATACGTTGTACGTTATACGTTAAACGTTAGACGTTATATGTTATACGTTATACGTTGTACGTTATACGTTATATGTAATATGTAATACGTTATACGTTATACGTTACACGTTATACGTTATACGTTATGCGTTATACGTTATGCGTTATACGTTATACGTTATACGTTATACGTTATACGTTATACGTTATACGTTATACGTTATACGTTATACGTTATACGTTATACGTTATACGTTATTCGTTATACGTTATACGTTATACGTTATACGTTATACGTTATACGTTATACGTTTGACGTTATACGTTATACGTTATACGTCATACGTTATACGTTATACGTTATACGTTATACGTTATACGTTATACGTTATACGTTATACGTTATACGTTATACGTTATACGTTATACGTTATACGTTATACGTTATACGTTATACGTTATACGTTATACGTTATACGTTATACGTTATACGTTATACGTTATACGTTATACGTTATACGTTATACGTTATACGTTATACGTTATGCGTTATAGGTCATACCTTATACGTGATACGTCATACGTTATACGTTATACGTTATACGTTATACGTTATTCGTTATACGTTATACGTTATACGTTATACGTTATACGTTATACGTTATACGTTATACGTTATACGTTATACGTTATACGTTATACGTTATACGTTATACGTTATACGTTATACGTTATACGTTATACGTTATACGTTATACGTTATACGTTATACGTTATACGTTATACGTTATACGTTATACGTTATACGTTATACGTTATACGTTATACGTTATACGTTATTCGTTCGACGTTATACGTTATACGGTATACGTTATGCGTTATTCGCTATACGTTATGCGTTATAGGATATACGCTATGCATTATAGGATATACGTTATACGTGATACGTTGTACGTTATACGTTATACGTTATACGTTATACGTTATACGTTATACGTTAAACGTTATACGTTATACGTTATACGTTATACGTTATACGTTATACGTTATACGTTATACGTTATACGTTAGACGTTATAGGTTATACGTAATACGTAATACGTTATACGTTATACGTTATAGGTTACACGTTATACGTTATACGTTATACGTTATAAGTTATACGTTATACGTTATACGTTATACGTTATACGTTATACGTTATACGTTATACGTTATACGTTATACGTTATACGTTATACGTTATACGTTATACGTTATACGTTATACGTTATACGTTATACGTTATACGTTATACGTTATACGTTATACGTTATACGTTATACGTTATACGTTATACGTTACTCGTTATACGTTATACGTTATACGTTATACGTTAAACGTTATACGTTATACGTTATACGTTATACGTTATACGTTATACGTTATACGTTATACATTATACGTTATACGTTATACGTTATACGTTATACGTTATACGTTATACGTTATACGTTATACGTTATTCGTTGTACGTTATACGTTATACGTTATACGTTATACGTTATACGTTATACGTTACTCGTTATACGTTATACGTTATACGTTATACGTTATACGTTATACGTTATACGTTATACGTTACTCGTTATACGTAATATGTAATACGTTTTACGTTATAAGTTATACGTTATACGTTATACGTTATACGTTATACGTTATACGTTTTACGTTATACGTTATACGTTATACGTTATACATTATACGTTATACGTTATACGTTATACGTTATACGTTATTCGTTGTACGTTATACGTTATACGTTATACGTTATACGTTATACGTTATACGTTACTCGTTATACGTTATACGTTATACGTTATACGTTAAACGTTATACGTTATACGTTATACGTTATACGGTATACGTTATGCGTTATACGTTATATGTTATACGTTATACGTTATACGTTATACGTTTTACGTTTTACGTTATACGTTATACGTTATACGATATACGTTATACGTTATACGTTATGCGTTATAGGATATACGTTATACGTTATACGTTATACGTTATACGTTATACGTTATACGTTATACGTTATACGTTATACGTTATACGTTATACGTTATACGTTATACGTTATACGTTATACGTTATACGTTGTACGTTATACGTTATACGTTATACGTTATACGTTATACGTTATACGTTATACGTTATACGTTATACGTTATACGTTATACGTTATACGTTATACGATATACGTTATACGTTATACGTTATGCGTTATAGCATATACCTTATTCGTTATACGTTATACGTTATACGTTATACGTTATACGTTATACGTTATACGTTATACGTTATACGTTATACGTTATACGTTATACGTTATACGTTATACGTTATACGTTATACGTTATACGTTATACGTTATACGTTATACGTTATACGTTATACGTTATACGTTATACGTTATACGTTATACGTTATACGTTATACGTTATACGTTATACGTTATACGTTATACGTTATACGTTATACGTTATACGTTATACGTTATACGTTAAACGTTATACGTTATACGTTATACGTTATACGATATACGTTATACGTTAAACGTTGTACGTTATACGTTATAAGTTATACGTTATACGTTATACGTTATACGTTATACGTTATACGTTGTACGTTATACTTTGTACGTTATACGTTATACGTTATACGTTACTCGTTATACGTAATATGTAATACGTTTTACGTTATTAGTTATACGTTATACGTTATACGTTATACGTTATACGTTATACGTTATACGTTATACGTTATACGTTATACGTTATACGTTATACGTTATACGTTATACGTTATACGTTATACGTTCGACGTTATACGTTATACGGTATACGTTATGCGTTATTCGCTATACGTTATGCGTTATAGGATATACGCTATGCATTATAGGATATACGTTATACGTGATACGTTGTACGTTATACGTTATACGTTATACGTTATACGTTATACGTTATACGTTATACGTTATACGTTATACGTTATACGTTATACGTTATACGTTACACGTTATACGTTGTACGTTATGCGTTAAACATTATACGTTATACGATATACGTTATACGTTATACGTTATGCGTTATAGCATATACCTTATTCGTTATACGTTATACGTTATACGTTATATGTTATACGTTATACGTTATACGTTATACGTTATACGTTATACGTTATACGTTATACGTTATACGTTATACGTTATACGTTATACGTTAAACGTTATACGTTATACGTTATACGTTATACGAAATACGTTATACGTTAAACGTTGTACGTTATAGGTTATACGTTATACGTTATACGTTATACGTTATACGTTATACGTTATACGTTAAACGTTATACGTTATACGTTATACGTCATACGTTATACGTTATACGTTATACGTTGTATGTTATACGTTGAACGTTATACGTTGTATGTAATACGTTATACGTTATACGTTATACGTTATACGTTATACGTTATACGTTAAACGTTATACGTTATACGTTATACGTTATACGTTGTACGTTATACGTTATACGTTATACGTTATACGTTATACGTTATACGTTATACGTTAGACGTTATAGGTTATACGTAATACGTAATACGTTATACGTTATACGTTATAGGTTACACGTTATACGTTATACGTTATACGTTATACGTTATACGTTATACGTTATACGTTATACGTTATACATTATACGTTATACGTTATACGTTATACGTTATACGTTATACGTTATACGTTATACGTTATACGTTATACGTTATACGTTATACGTTATACGTTATACGTTATACGTTATACGTTATACGTCATACGTTATACGTTATACGTTATACGTTATACGTTATACGTTATACGTTATACGTTATACATTATACGTTATACGTTATACGTTATACGTTATACGTTATACGTTATACGTTATACGTTATACGTTATGCGTTATAGGTCATACCTTATACGTGATACGTCATACGTTATACGTTATACGTTATACGTTATTCGTTATACGTTATACGTTATACGTTATACGTTATACGTTATACGTTATACGTTATACGTTATACGTTATACGTTATACGTTATACGTTATACGTTATACGTTATACGTTATACGTTATACGTTATACGTTATACGTTATACGTTATACGTTATACGTTATACGTTCGACGTTATACGTTATACGTTATACGGTATACGTTATGCGTTATTCGCTATACGTTATGCGTTATACGTTATACGTTATACGTTATACGTTAAACGTTATACGTTATACGTTATACGTTATACGTTATACGTTATACATTATACGTTATACGTTATACGTTATACGTTATACGTTATACGTTATACGTTATACGTTATTCGTTGTACGTTATACGTTATACGTTATACGTTATACGTTATACGTTATACGTTACTCGTTATACGTTATACGTTATACGTTATACGTTATACGTTATACGTTATACGTTATACGTTACTCGTTATACGTAATATGTAATACGTTTTACGTTATAAGTTATACGTTATACGTTATACGTTATACGTTATACGTTATACGTTTTACGTTATACGTTATACGTTATACGTTATACATTATACGTTATACGTTATACGTTATACGTTATACGTTATTCGTTGTACGTTATACGTTATACGTTATACGTTATACGTTATACGTTATACGTTACTCGTTATACGTTATACGTTATACGTTATACGTTAAACGTTATACGTTATACGTTATACGTTATACGGTATACGTTATGCGTTATACGTTATACGTTATACGTTATACGTTATACGTTATACGTTATACGTTTTACGTTTTACGTTATACGTTATACGTTATACGATATACGTTATACGTTATACGTTATGCGTTATAGGATATACGTTATACGTTATACGTTATACGTTATACGTTATACGTTATACGTTATACGTTATACGTTATACGTTATACGTTATACGTTATACGTTATACGTTATACGTTATACGTTATACGTTGTACGTTATACGTTATACGTTATACGTTATACGTTATACGTTATACGTTATACGTTATACGTTATACGTTATACGTTATACGTTATACGATATACGTTATACGTTATACGTTATGCGTTATAGCATATACCTTATTCGTTATACGTTATACGTTATACGTTATACGTTATACGTTATACGTTATACGTTATACGTTATACGTTATACGTTATACGTTATACGTTATACGTTATACGTTATACGTTATACGTTATACGTTATACGTTATACGTTATACGTTATACGTTATACGTTATACGTTATACGTTATACGTTATACGTTATACGTTATACGTTATACGTTATACGTTATACGTTATACGTTATACGTTATACGTTATACGTTAAACGTTATACGTTATACGTTATACGTTATACGATATACGTTATACGTTAAACGTTGTACGTTATACGTTATAAGTTATACGTTATACGTTATACGTTATACGTTATACGTTATACGTTGTACGTTATACTTTGTACGTTATACGTTATACGTTATACGTTACTCGTTATACGTAATATGTAATACGTTTTACGTTATAAGTTATACGTTATACGTTATACGTTATACGTTATACGTTATACGTTATACGTTATACGTTATACGTTATACGTTATACGTTATACGTTATACGTTATACGTTCGACGTTATACGTTATACGGTATACGTTATGCGTTATTCGCTATACGTTATGCGTTATAGGATATACGCTATGCATTATAGGATATACGTTATACGTGATACGTTGTACGTTATACGTTATACGTTATACGTTATACGTTATACGTTATACGTTATACGTTATACGTTATACGTTATACGTTATACGTTATACGTTACACGTTATACGTTGTACGTTATACGTTATACGTTAGACGTTATAGGTTATACGTAATACGTAATACGTTATACGTTATACGTTATAGGTTACACGTTATACGTTATACGTTATACGTTATAAGTTATACGTTATACGTTATACGTTATACGTTATACGTTATACGTTAGACGTTATACGTTATACGTTATACATTATACGTTATACGTTATACGTTATACGTTATACGTTATACGATATACGTTATACGTTATACGTTATGCGTTATAGCATATACCTTATTCGTTATACGTTATACGTTATACGTTATATGTTATACGTTATACGTTATACGTTATACGTTATACGTTATACGTTATACGTTATACGTTATACGTTATTCGTTATACGTTATACGTTATACGTTATACGTTATACGTTATACGAAATACGTTATACGTTAAACGTTGTACGTTATAGGTTATACGTTATACGTTATACGTTATACGTTATACGTTATACGTTAAACGTTATACGTTATACGTTATACGTCATACGTTATACGTTATACGTTATACGTTGTATGTTATACGTTGTACGTTATACGTTGTATGTAATACGTTATACGTTATACGTTATACGTTATACGTTATACGTTAAACGTTATACGTTATACGTTATACGTTATACGTTGTACGTTATACGTTATACGTTATACGTTATACGTTATACGTTATACGTTATACGTTATACGTTATACGTTATACGTTAGACGTTATAGGTTATACGTAATACGTAATACGTTATACGTTATACGTTATAGGTTACACGTTATACGTTATACGTTAGACGTTATAGGTTATACGTAATACGTAATACGTTATACGTTATACGTTATAGGTTACACGTTATACGTTATACGTTATACGTTATAAGTTATACGTTATACGTTATACGTTATACGTTATACGTTATACGTTATACGTTATACGTTATACGTTATACATTATACGTTATACGTTATACGTTATACGTTATACGTTATACGTTATACGTTATACGTTATACGTTATACGTTATACGTTATACGTTATACGTTATACGTTATACGTCATACGTTATACGTTATACGTTATACGTTATACGTTATACGTTATACGTTATACGTTATACGTTATACATTATACGTTATACGTTATACGTTATACGTTATACGTTATACGTTATACGTTATACGTTATACGTTATGCGTTATAGGTCATACCTTATACGTGATACGTCATACGTTATACGTTATACGTTATACGTTATTCGTTATACGTTATACGTTATACGTTATACGTTATACGTTATACGTTATACGTTATACGTTATACGTTATACGTTATACGTTATACGTTATACGTTATACGTTATACGTTATACGTTATACGTTATACGTTATACGTTATACGTTATACGTTATACGTTATACGTTCGACGTTATACGTTATACGTTATACGGTATACGTTATGCGTTATTCGCTATACGTTATGCGTTATAGGATATACGCTATGCATTATAGGATATACGTTATACGTGATACGTTGTACGTTATACGTTATACGTTATACGTTATACGTTATACGTTATACGTTATACGTTATACGTTATACGTTATACGTTATACGTTACTCGTTATACGTAATATGTAATACGTTTTACGTTATAAGTTATACGTTATACGTTATATAATACGTTATACGTTATACGTTATACGTTATACGTTATACGTTATACGTTATACGTTATACGTTATACGGTATACGTTATGCGTTATACGTTATACGTTATACGTTATACGTCATACGTTATACGTTATACGTTATACGTTATACGTTATACGTTATACGTTATACGTTATACGTTATACGTTATACGTTATACGTTATACGTTATACGTTATACATTATGCGTTATACGCTATACGTAATGCGTTATAGGTCACACCTTATACGTGATACGTCATACGCTATACGTTATACGTGATACGTTATACGTTATACGTTATACGTTATACGTTGTACGTTATACGTTAAACGTTAGACGTTAGACGTTATATGTTATACGTTATACGTTGTACGTTATACGTTATATGTAATATGTAATACGTTATACGTTATACGTTACACGTTATACGTTATACGTTATGCGTTATACGTTATGCGTTATACGTTATACGTTATACGTTATACGTTATACGTTATACGTTATACGTTATACGTTATACGTTATACGTTATACGTTATACGTTATTCGTTATACGTTATACGTTATACGTTATACGTTATACGTTATACGTTATACGTTTGACGTTATACGTTATACGTTATACGTCATACGTTATACGTTATACGTTATACGTTATACGTTATACGTTATACGTTATACGTTATACGTTATACGTTATACGTTATACGTTATACGTTATACGTTATACGTTATACGTTATACGTTATACGTTATACGTTATACGTTATACGTTATACGTTATACGTTATACGTTATACGTTATACGTTATACGTTATACGTTATACGTTATACGTTATACGTTATACGTTATACGTTATACGTTATACGTTATACGTTATACGTTATACGTTATACGTTATACGTTATACGTTATACGTTATACGTTATACGTTATACGTTATACGTTATACGTTATACGTTATACGTTATACGTTATACGTTATACGTTATACGTTATACGTTATACGTTATACGTTATACGTTATACGTTATACGTTATACGTTATACGTTATACGTTATACGTTATACGTTAAACGTTATACGTTATACGTTATACGTTATACGATATACGTTATACGTTAAACGTTGTACGTTATAGGTTATACGTTATACGTTATACGTTATACGTTATACGTTATACGTTAAACGTTATACGTTATACGTTACACGTTATACGTTATACGTTATACGTTATACGTTGTACGTTATACGTTGTACGTTATACGTTGTATGTAATACGTTATACGTTATACGTTATACGTTATACGTTATACGTTATACGTTATACGTTATACGTTAGACGTTATAGGTTATACGTAATACGTAATACGTTATACGTTATACGTTATAGGTTACACGTTATACGTTATACGTTATACGTTATAAGTTATACGTTATACGTTATACGTTATACGTTATACGTTATACGTTATACGTTATACGTTATACGTTATACGTTATACGTTATACGTTATACGTTATACGTTATACGTTATACGTTATACGTTATACGTTATACGTTATACGTTATACGTTATACGTTATACGTTATACGTTATACGTTATACGTTATACGTTATACGTTACACGTTATACGTTATACGTTACACGTTATAAGTTATACGTTATACGTTATACGTTATACGTTATACGTTATACATTATGCGTTATACGCTATACGTAATGCGTTATAGGTCACACCTTATACGTGATACGTCATACGCTATACGTTATACGTGATACGTTATACGTTATACGTTATACGTTATACGTTGTACGTTATACGTTAAACGTTAGACGTTATATGTTATACGTTATACGTTGTACGTTATACGTTATATGTAATATGTAATACGTTATACGTTATACGTTACACGTTATACGTTATACGTTATGCGTTATACGTTATGCGTTATACGTTATACGTTATACGTTATACGTTATACGTTATACGTTATACGTTATACGTTATACGTTATACGTTATACGTTATACGTTATTCGTTATACGTTATACGTTATACGTTATACGTTATACGTTATACGTTATACGTTTGACGTTATACGTTATACGTTATACGTCATACGTTATACGTTATACGTTATACGTTATACGTTATACGTTATACGTTATACGTTATACGTTATACGTTATACGTTATACGTTATACGTTATACGTTATACGTTATACGTTATACGTTATACGTTATACGTTATACGTTATACGTTATACGTTATACGTTATACGTTATACGTTATACGTTATACGTTATACGTTATACGTTATACGTTATACGTTATACGTTATACGTTACACGTTATACGTTATACGTTACACGTTATAAGTTATACGTTATACGTTATACGTTATACGTTATACGTTATACATTATGCGTTATACGCTATACGTAATGCGTTATAGGTCACACCTTATACGTGATACGTCATACGCTATACGTTATACGTGATACGTTATACGTTATACGTTATACGTTATACGTTGTACGTTATACGTTAAACGTTAGACGTTATATGTTATACGTTATACGTTGTACGTTATACGTTATATGTAATATGTAATACGTTATACGTTATACGTTACACGTTATACGTTATACGTTATGCGTTATACGTTATGCGTTATACGTTATACGTTATACGTTATACGTTATACGTTATACGTTATACGTTATACGTTATACGTTATACGTTATACGTTATACGTTATTCGTTATACGTTATACGTTATACGTTATACGTTATACGTTATACGTTTGACGTTATACGTTATACGTTATACGTCATACGTTATACGTTATACGTTATACGTTATACGTTATACGTTATACGTTATACGTTATTCGTTATACGTTATACGTTATACGTTATACGTTATACGTTATACGTTATACGTTATACGTTATACGATATACGTTATACGTTATACGTTATGCGTTATAGGATATACGTTATACGTTATACGTTATACGTTATACGTTATACGTTATACGTTATACGTTATACGTTATACGTTATACGTTATACGTTATACGTTATACGTTATACGTTATACGTTATACGTTATACGTTATACGTTATACGTTATACGTTATAAGTTATACGTTATACGTTATACGTTATACGTTATACGTTATACGTTGTATGTTATACTTTGTACGTTATACGTTATACGTTATACGTTACTCGTTATACGTAATATGTAATACGTTTTACGTTATAAGTTATACGTTATACGTTATACGTTATACGTTATACGTTATACGTTATACGTTATACGGTATACGTTATACGTTATACGCTATACGTTATACGTTATACGGTATACGTTATGCGTTATACGTTATACGTTATACGTTATACGTTATACGTTATACGTTATACGTTATACGTTATACGTTATACGTTATACGTTATACGTTATACGTTATACGTTATACGTTATACGTTATACGTTATACGTTATACGTTATACGTTATACGTTATACGTTATACGTTATACGTTATACGTTATACGTTATACGTTATACGTTATACGTTATACGTTACACGTTATACGTTATACGTTACACGTTATAAGTTATACGTTATACGTTATACGTTATACGTTATACGTTATACATTATGCGTTATACGCTATACGTAATGCGTTATAGGTCACACCTTATACGTGATACGTCATACGCTATACGTTATACGTGATACGTTGTACGTTATACGTTATACGTTATACGTTGTACGTTATACGTTAAACGTTAGACGTTATATGTTATACGTTATACGTTGTACGTTATACGTTATATGTAATATGTAATACGTTATACGTTATACGTTATACGTTATACGTTATACGTTATACGTTTATACGTTGTACGTTATACTTTGTACGTTATACGTTATACGTTATACGTTACTCGTTATACGTAATATGTAATACGTTTTACGTTATAAGTTATACGTTATACGTTATACGTTATACGTTATACGTTATACGTTTTACGTTATACGTTATACGTTATACGTTATACGTTATACGTTATCCGTTATACGGTATACGTTATGCGTTATACGTTATACGTTATACGTTATACGTTATACGTTATACGTTGTACGTTATACTTTGTACGTTATACGTTATACGTTATACGTTACTCGTTATACGTAATATGTAATACGTTTTACGTTATAAGTTATACGTTATACGTTATACGTTATACGTTATACGTTATACGTTATACGTTATACGTTATACGTTATACGTTATACGTTATACGGTATACGTTATGCGTTATACGTTATACGTTATACGTTATACGTTATACGTTAAACGTTATACGTTATACGTTATACGTTATACGTTATACGATATACGTTATACGTTATACGTTGTACGTTATACGTTATACGTTATACGTTATACGTTATACGTTATACGTTATACGTTATACGTTATACGTTATACGTTATTCGTTATACGTTATACGTTATACGTTATACGTTATACGTTATACGTTATACGTTTTACGTTATACGTTATACGTTATACGTTATACATTATACGTTATACGTTATACGTTATACGTTATACGTTATTCGTTGTACGTTATACGTTATACGTTATACGTTATACGTTATACGTTATACGTTATACGTTACTCGTTATACGTTATACGTTATACGTTATACGTTATACGTTATACGTTATACGTTATACGTTATACGTTATACGTTATACGTTATACGTTACTCGTTATACGTAATATGTAATACGTTTTACGTTATAAGTTATACGTTATACGTTATACGTTATACGTTATACGTTATACGTTATACGTTATACGTTATACGTTATACGTTACACGTTATACGGTATACGTTATGCGTTATACGTTATACGTTATACGTTATACGTTATACGTTATACGTTTTACGTTTTACGTTATACGTTATACGTTATACGATATACGTTATACGTTATACGTTATGCGTTATAGGATATACGTTATACGTTATACGTTATACGTTATACGTTATACGTTATACGTTATACGTTATACATTATACGTTATACGTTATACGTTATACGTTATACGTTATACGTTGTACGTTATACGTTATACGTTATACGTTATACGTTATACGTTATACGTTATACGTTATACGTTATACGTTATACGTTATACGTTATACGTTATACGTTATACGTTATGCGTTATACGCTATACGTTATGCGTTGTAGGTCATACCTTATACGTGTTACGTCATACGTTATACGTTATACGTTATACGTTATTCGTTATACGTTATACGTTATACGTTATACGTTATACGTTATACGTTATACGTTATACGTTATACGTTATACGTTATACGTTATACGTTATACGTTATACGTTATACGTTATACGTTATACGTTATACGTTATACGTTATACGTTATACGTTATACGTTATACGTTATACGTTATACGTTATACGTTATACGTTATACGTTATACGTTATACGTTATACGTTATACGTTATACGTTATACGTTATACGTTATACGTTATACGTTATACGTTATACGTTATACGTTATACGTTATACGTTATACGTTATACGTTATACGTTATACGTTATACGTTATACGTTATACGTTTGACGTTATACGCTATACGGTATACGTTATGCGTTATTCGCTATACGTTATGCGTTATAGGATATACGTTATGCATTATAGGATATACGTTATACGTGATACGTTGTACGTTATACGTTATACGTTATACGTTATACGTTATACGTTATACGTTATACGTTATACGTTATACGTTATACGTTATACGTTATACGTTGTACGTTATGCGTTAAACATTATACGTTATACGATATACGTTATACGTTATACGTTATGCGTTATAGCATATACCTTATTCGTTATACGTTATACGTTATACGTTATACGTTATACGTTATACGTTATACGTTATGCGTTATACGTTATACGTTATACGTTATACGTTATACGTTATACGTTATACGTTATACGTTATACGTTATACGTTAAACGTTATACGTTATACGTTATACGTTATACGATATACGTTATTCGTTAAACGTTGTACGTTATACGTTATAAGTTATACGTTATACGTTATACGTTATACGTTATACGTTATACGTTGTACGTTATACTTTGTACGTTATACGTTATACGTTACACGTTATACGGTATACGTTATGCGTTATACGTTATACGTTATACGTTATACGTTATACGTTATACGTTATACGTTTTACGTTTTACGTTATACGTTATACGTTATACGATATACGTTATACGTTATACGTTATGCGTTATAGGATATACGTTATACGTTATACGTTATACGTTATACGTTATACGTTATACGTTATACGTTATACGTTATACGTTATACGTTATACGTTATACGTTGTACGTTATACGTTATACGTTATACGTTATACGTTATACGTTATACGTTATACGTTATACGTTATACGTTATACGTTATACGTTATACGTTATGCGTTATACGCTATACGTTATGCGTTATAGGTCATACCTTATACGTGTTACGTCATACGTTATACGTTATACGTTATACGTTATTCGTTATACGTTATACGTTATACGTTATACGTTATACGTTATACGTTATACGTTATACGTTATACGTTATACGTTATACGTTATACGTTATACGTTATACGTTATACGTTATACGTTATACGTTATACGTTATACGTTATACGTTATACGTTATACGTTATACGTTATACGTTATACGTTATACGTTATACGTTATACGTTATACGTTATACGTTATACGTTATACGTTATACGTTATACGTTATACGTTATACGTTATACGTTATACGTTATACGTTATACGTTATACGTTATACGTTATACGTTTGACGTTATACGCTATACGGTATACGTTATGCGTTATTCGCTATACGTTATGCGTTATAGGATATACGTTATGCATTATAGGATATACGTTATACGTGATACGTTGTACGTTATACGTTATACGTTATACGTTATACGTTATGCGTTATACGCTATACGTTATGCGTTGTAGGTCATACCTTATACGTGTTACGTCATACGTTATACGTTATACGTTATACGTTATTCGTTATACGTTATACGTTATACGTTATACGTTATACGTTATACGTTATACGTTATACGTTATACGTTATACGTTATACGTTATACGTTATACGTTATACGTTATACGTTATACGTTATACGTTATACGTTATACGTTATACGTTATACGTTATACGTTATACGTTATACGTTATACGTTATACGTTATACGTTATACGTTATACGTTATACGTTATACGTTATACGTTATACGTTATACGTTATACGTTATACGTTATACGTTATACGTTATACGTTATACGTTATACGTTATACGTTATACGTTATACGTTATACGTTATACGTTATACGTTATACGTTATACGTTTGACGTTATACGCTATACGGTATACGTTATGCGTTATTCGCTATACGTTATGCGTTATAGGATATACGTTATGCATTATAGGATATACGTTATACGTGATACGTTGTACGTTATACGTTATACGTTATACGTTATACGTTATACGTTATACGTTATACGTTATACGTTATACGTTATACGTTATACGTTATACGTTGTACGTTATGCGTTAAACATTATACGTTATACGATATACGTTATACGTTATACGTTATGCGTTATAGCATATACCTTATTCGTTATACGTTATACGTTATACGTTATACGTTATACGTTATACGTTATACGTTATGCGTTATACGTTATACGTTATACGTTATACGTTATACGTTATACGTTATACGTTATACGTTATACGTTATACGTTAAACGTTATACGTTATACGTTATACGTTATACGATATACGTTATTCGTTAAACGTTGTACGTTATACGTTATAAGTTATACGTTATACGTTATACGTTATACGTTATACGTTATACGTTGTACGTTATACTTTGTACGTTATACGTTATACGTTACACGTTATACGGTATACGTTATGCGTTATACGTTATACGTTATACGTAATACGATATACGTTATTCGTTAAACGTTGTACGTTATACGTTATAAGTTATACGTTATACGTTATACGTTATACGTTATACGTTATACGTTGTACGTTATACTTTGTACGTTATACGTTATACGTTACACGTTATACGGTATACGTTATGCGTTATACGTTATACGTTATACGTTATACGTTATACGTTATACGTTTTACGTTTTACGTTATACGTTATACGTTATACGATATACGTTATACGTTATACGTTATGCGTTATAGGATATACGTTATACGTTATACGTTATACGTTATACGTTATACGTTATACGTTATACGTTATACGTTATACGTTATACGTTATACGTTATACGTTATACGTTGTACGTTATACGTTATACGTTATACGTTATACGTTATACGTTATACGTTATACGTTATACGTTATACGTTATACGTTATACGTTATACGTTATGCGTTATACGCTATACGTTATGCGTTATAGGTCATACCTTATACGTGTTACGTCATACGTTATACGTTATACGTTATACGTTATTCGTTATACGTTATACGTTATACGTTATACGTTATACGTTATACGTTATACGTTATACGTTATACGTTATACGTTATACGTTATACGTTATACGTTATACGTTATACGTTATACGTTATACGTTATACGTTATACGTTATACGTTATACGTTATACGTTATACGTTATACGTTATACGTTATACGTTATACGTTATACGTTATACGTTATACGTTTGACGTTATACGCTATACGGTATACGTTATGCGTTATTCGCTATACGTTATGCGTTATAGGATATACGTTATGCATTATAGGATATACGTTATACGTGATACGTTGTACGTTATACCTTATACGTTATACGTTATACGTTATACGTTATACGTTATACGTTATACGTTTCACGTTATACGTTATACGTTATACGTTATACATTATACGTTATACGTTGTACGTTATACTTTGTACGTTATACGTTATACGTTATACGTTACTCGTTATACGTAATATGGAATACGTTTTACGTTATAAGTTATACGTTATACGTTATACGTTATACGTTATACGTTATACGTTATACGTTATACGTTATACGTTATACGTTATACGTTATACGGTATACGTTATGCGTTATACGTTATACGTTATACGTTATACGTTATACGTTAAGCGTTATACGTTATACGTTATACGTTATACGTTATACGATATACGTTATACGTTATACGTTGTACGTTATACGTTATACGTTATACGTTATACGTTATACGTTATACGTTATACGTTATACGTTATACGTTATACGTTATACGTTATTCGTTACACGTTATACGTTATACGTTATACGTTATACGTTATACGTTATACGTTTCACGTTATACGTTATACGTTATACGTTATACATTATACGTTATACGTTATACGTTATACGTTATACGTTATTCGTTGTACGTTATACGTTATACGTTATACGTTATACGTTATACGTTATACGTTATACGTTATACGTTATACGTTATACGTTACACGTTATACGTTGTACGTTATGCGTTATACATTATACGTTATACGATATACGTTATACGTTATACGTTATGCGTTATAGCATATACCTTATTCGTTATACGTTATACGTTATACGTTATACGTTATACGTTATACGTTATACGTTATACGTTATACGTTATACGTTATACGTTATACGTTATACGTTATACGTTATACGTTATACGTTATACGTTATACGTTATACGTTATACGTTAAACGTTATACGTTATACGTTATACGTTATACGATATACGTTATACGTTAAACGTTGTACGTTATAGGTTATACGTTATACGTTATACGTTATACGTTATACGTTATACGTTAAACGTTATACGTTATACGTTATACGTTATACGTTATACGTTATACGTTATACGTTATACGTTGTACGTTATACGTTGTACGTTATACGTTGTATGTAATACGTTATACGTTATACGTTATACGTTATACGTTATACGTTAAACGTTATACGTTATACGTTATACGTTATACGTTATACGTTATACGTTATACGTTATACGTTATACGTTATACGTTAGACGTTATAGGTTATACGTAATACGTAATACGTTATACGTTATACGTTATAGGTTACACGTTATACGTTATACGTTATACGTTATAAGTTATACGTTATACGTTATACGTTATACGTTATACGTTATACGTTATACGTTATACGTTATACGTTATACGTTATACGTTATACGTTATACGTTATACGTTATACGTTATACGTTATACGTTATACGTTATACGTTATACGTTATACGTTATACGTTATACGTTATACGTTATACGTTATACGTTATACGTTATACGTTATACGTTATACGTTATACGTTATACGTTATACGTTATACGTTATACGTTATACGTTATACGTTATACGTTATACGTTATACGTTATACGTTATACGTTATACGTTATACGTTATACGTTATGCGTTATAGGTCATACCTTATACGTGATACGTCATACGTTATACGTTATACGTTATACGTTATTCGTTATACGTTATACGTTATACGTTATACGTTATACGTTATACGTTATACGTTATACGTTATACGTTATACGTTATACGTTATACGTTATACGTTATACGTTATACGTTATACGTTATACGTTATACGTTATACGATATACGTTATACGTTATACGTTATACGTTATACGTTAAACGTTATACGTTATACGCTATACGTTATACGATATACGATATACGTTAAACGTTGTACGTTATAGGTTATACGTTATACGTTATACGTTATACGTTATACGTTATACGTTAAACGTTATACGTTATACGTTATACGTTATACGTTATACGTTATACGTTATACGTTGTACGTTATACGTTGTACGTTATACGTTGTATGTAATACGTTATACGTTATACGTTATACGTTATACGTTATACGTTAAACGTTATACGTTATACGTTATACGTTATACGTTATACGTTATACGTTATACGTTATACGTTATACGTTAGACGTTATAGGTTATACGTAATACGTAATACGTTATACGTTATACGTTATAGGTTACACGTTATACGTTATACGTTATACGTTATAAGTTATACGTTATACGTTATACGTTATACGTTATACGTTATACGTTATACGTTATACGTTATACGTTATACGTTATACGTTATACGTTATACGTTATACGTTATACGTTATACGTTATACGTTATACGTTATACGTTATACGTTATACGTTATACGTTATACGTTATACGTTATACGTTATACGTTATACGTTATACGTTATACGTTATACGTTATACGTTATACGTTATACGTTATACGTTATACGTTATACGTTATACGTTATACGTTATACGTTATACGTTATACGTTATACGTTATACGTTATACGTTATACGTTATACGTTATACGTTTGACGTTATACGCTATACGGTATACGTTATGCGTTATTCGCTATACGTTATGCGTTATAGGATATACGTTATGCATTATAGGATATACGTTATACGTGATACGTTGTACGTTATACGTTATACGTTATACGTTATACGTTATACGTTATACGTTATACGTTATACGTTATACGTTATACGTTATACGTTATACGTTATACGTTGTACGTTATGCGTTAAACATTATACGTTATACGATATACGTTATACGTTATACGTTATGCGTTATAGCATATACCTTATTCGTTATACGTTATACGTTATACGTTATACGTTATACGTTATACGTTATACGTTATGCGTTATACGTTATACGTTATACGTTATACGTTATACGTTATACGTTATACGTTATACGTTATACGTTATACGTTAAACGTTATACGTTATACGTTATACGTTATACGATATACGTTATTCGTTAAACGTTGTACGTTATACGTTATAAGTTATACGTTATACGTTATACGTTATACGTTATACGTTATACGTTGTACGTTATACTTTGTACGTTATACGTTATACGTTACACGTTATACGGTATACGTTATGCGTTATACGTTATACGTTATACGTTATACGATATACGTTATTCGTTAAACGTTGTACGTTATACGTTATAAGTTATACGTTATACGTTATACGTTATACGTTATACGTTATACGTTGTACGTTATACTTTGTACGTTATACGTTATACGTTACACGTTATACGGTATACGTTATGCGTTATACGTTATACGTTATACGTTATACGTTATACGTTATACGTTTTACGTTTTACGTTATACGTTATACGTTATACGATATACGTTATACGTTATACGTTATGCGTTATAGGATATACGTTATACGTTATACGTTATACGTTATACGTTATACGTTATACGTTATACGTTATACGTTATACGTTATACGTTATACGTTATACGTTATACGTTGTACGTTATACGTTATACGTTATACGTTATACGTTATACGTTATACGTTATACGTTATACGTTATACGTTATACGTTATACGTTATACGTTATGCGTTATACGCTATACGTTATGCGTTATAGGTCATACCTTATACGTGTTACGTCATACGTTATACGTTATACGTTATACGTTATTCGTTATACGTTATACGTTATACGTTATACGTTATACGTTATACGTTATACGTTATACGTTATACGTTATACGTTATACGTTATACGTTATACGTTATACGTTATACGTTATACGTTATACGTTATACGTTATACGTTATACGTTATACGTTATACGTTATACGTTATACGTTATACGTTATACGTTATACGTTATACGTTATACGTTATACGTTTGACGTTATACGCTATACGGTATACGTTATGCGTTATTCGCTATACGTTATGCGTTATAGGATATACGTTATGCATTATAGGATATACGTTATACGTGATACGTTGTACGTTATACCTTATACGTTATACGTTATACGTTATACGTTATACGTTATACGTTATACGTTTCACGTTATACGTTATACGTTATACGTTATACATTATACGTTATACGTTGTACGTTATACTTTGTACGTTATACGTTATACGTTATACGTTACTCGTTATACGTAATATGGAATACGTTTTACGTTATAAGTTATACGTTATACGTTATACGTTATACGTTATACGTTATACGTTATACGTTATACGTTATACGTTATACGTTATACGTTATACGGTATACGTTATGCGTTATACGTTATACGTTATACGTTATACGTTATACGTTAAGCGTTATACGTTATACGTTATACGTTATACGTTATACGATATACGTTATACGTTATACGTTGTACGTTATACGTTATACGTTATACGTTATACGTTATACGTTATACGTTATACGTTATACGTTATACGTTATACGTTATACGTTATTCGTTACACGTTATACGTTATACGTTATACGTTATACGTTATACGTTATACGTTTCACGTTATACGTTATACGTTATACGTTATACATTATACGTTATACGTTATACGTTATACGTTATACGTTATTCGTTGTACGTTATACGTTATACGTTATACGTTATACGTTATACGTTATACGTTATACGTTATACGTTATACGTTATACGTTACACGTTATACGTTGTACGTTATGCGTTATACATTATACGTTATACGATATACGTTATACGTTATACGTTATGCGTTATAGCATATACCTTATTCGTTATACGTTATACGTTATACGTTATACGTTATACGTTATACGTTATACGTTATACGTTATACGTTATACGTTATACGTTATACGTTATACGTTATACGTTATACGTTATACGTTATACGTTATACGTTATACGTTATACGTTAAACGTTATACGTTATACGTTATACGTTATACGATATACGTTATACGTTAAACGTTGTACGTTATAGGTTATACGTTATACGTTATACGTTATACGTTATACGTTATACGTTAAACGTTATACGTTATACGTTATACGTTATACGTTATACGTTATACGTTATACGTTATACGTTGTACGTTATACGTTGTACGTTATACGTTGTATGTAATACGTTATACGTTATACGTTATACGTTATACGTTATACGTTAAACGTTATACGTTATACGTTATACGTTATACGTTATACGTTATACGTTATACGTTATACGTTATACGTTATACGTTAGACGTTATAGGTTATACGTAATACGTAATACGTTATACGTTATACGTTATAGGTTACACGTTATACGTTATACGTTATACGTTATAAGTTATACGTTATACGTTATACGTTATACGTTATACGTTATACGTTATACGTTATACGTTATACGTTATACGTTATACGTTATACGTTATACGTTATACGTTATACGTTATACGTTATACGTTATACGTTATACGTTATACGTTATACGTTATACGTTATACGTTATACGTTATACGTTATACGTTATACGTTATACGTTATACGTTATACGTTATACGTTATACGTTATACGTTATACGTTATACGTTATACGTTATACGTTATACGTTATACGTTATACGTTATACGTTATACGTTATACGTTATACGTTATACGTTATACGTTATGCGTTATAGGTCATACCTTATACGTGATACGTCATACGTTATACGTTATACGTTATACGTTATTCGTTATACGTTATACGTTATACGTTATACGTTATACGTTATACGTTATACGTTATACGTTATACGTTATACGTTATACGTTATACGTTATACGTTATACGTTATACGTTATACGTTATACGTTATACGTTATACGATATACGTTATACGTTATACGTTATACGTTATACGTTAAACGTTATACGTTATACGCTATACGTTATACGATATACGATATACGTTAAACGTTGTACGTTATAGGTTATACGTTATACGTTATACGTTATACGTTATACGTTATACGTTAAACGTTATACGTTATACGTTATACGTTATACGTTATACGTTATACGTTATACGTTGTACGTTATACGTTGCACGTTATACGTTGTATGTAATACGTTATACGTTATACGTTATACGTTATACGTTATACGTTAAACGTTATACGTTATACGTTATACGTTATACGTTATACGTTATACGTTATACGTTATACGTTATACGTTAGACGTTATAGGTTATACGTAATACGTAATACGTTATACGTTATACGTTATAGGTTACACGTTATACGTTATACGTTATACGTTATAAGTTATACGTTATACGTTATACGTTATACGTTATACGTTATACGTTATACGTTATACGTTATACGTTATACGTTATACGTTATACGTTATACGTTATACGTTATACGTTATACGTTATACGTTATACGTTATACGTTATACGTTATACGTTATACGTTATACGTTATACGTTATACGTTATACGTTATACGTTATACGTTATACGTTATACGTTATACGTTATACGTTATACGTTATACGTTATACGTTATACGTTATACGTTATACGTTATACGTTATACGTTTGACGTTATACGCTATACGGTATACGTTATGCGTTATTCGCTATACGTTATGCGTTATAGGATATACGTTATGCATTATAGGATATACGTTATACGTGATACGTTGTACGTTATACGTTATACGTTATACGTTATACGTTATACGTTATACGTTATACGTTATACGTTATACGTTATACGTTATACGTTATACGTTGTACGTTATGCGTTAAACATTATACGTTATACGATATACGTTATACGTTATACGTTATGCGTTATAGCATATACCTTATTCGTTATACGTTATACGTTATACGTTATACGTTATACGTTATACGTTATACGTTATGCGTTATACGTTATACGTTATACGTTATACGTTATACGTTATACGTTATACGTTATACGTTATACGTTATACGTTAAACGTTATACGTTATACGTTATACGTTATACGATATACGTTATTCGTTAAACGTTGTACGTTATACGTTATAAGTTATACGTTATACGTTATACGTTATACGTTATACGTTATACGTTGTACGTTATACTTTGTACGTTATACGTTATACGTTACACGTTATACGGTATACGTTATGCGTTATACGTTATACGTTATACGTTATACGATATACGTTATTCGTTAAACGTTGTACGTTATACGTTATAAGTTATACGTTATACGTTATACGTTATACGTTATACGTTATACGTTGTACGTTATACTTTGTACGTTATACGTTATACGTTACACGTTATACGGTATACGTTATGCGTTATACGTTATACGTTATACGTTATACGTTATACGTTATACGTTTTACGTTTTACGTTATACGTTATACGTTATACGATATACGTTATACGTTATACGTTATGCGTTATAGGATATACGTTATACGTTATACGTTATACGTTATACGTTATACGTTATACGTTATACGTTATACGTTATACGTTATACGTTATACGTTATACGTTATACGTTGTACGTTATACGTTATACGTTATACGTTATACGTTATACGTTATACGTTATACGTTATACGTTATACGTTATACGTTATACGTTATACGTTATGCGTTATACGCTATACGTTATGCGTTATAGGTCATACCTTATACGTGTTACGTCATACGTTATACGTTATACGTTATACGTTATTCGTTATACGTTATACGTTATACGTTATACGTTATACGTTATACGTTATACGTTATACGTTATACGTTATACGTTATACGTTATACGTTATACGTTATACGTTATACGTTATACGTTATACGTTATACGTTATACGTTATACGTTATACGTTATACGTTATACGTTATACGTTATACGTTATACGTTATACGTTATACGTTTGACGTTATACGCTATACGGTATACGTTATGCGTTATTCGCTATACGTTATGCGTTATAGGATATACGTTATGCATTATAGGATATACGTTATACGTGATACGTTGTACGTTATACCTTATACGTTATACGTTATACGTTATACGTTATACGTTATACGTTATACGTTTCACGTTATACGTTATACGTTATACGTTATACATTATACGTTATACGTTGTACGTTATACTTTGTACGTTATACGTTATACGTTATACGTTACTCGTTATACGTAATATGGAATACGTTTTACGTTATAAGTTATACGTTATACGTTATACGTTATACGTTATACGTTATACGTTATACGTTATACGTTATACGTTATACGTTATACGTTATACGGTATACGTTATGCGTTATACGTTATACGTTATACGTTATACGTTATACGTTAAGCGTTATACGTTATACGTTATACGTTATACGTTATACGATATACGTTATACGTTATACGTTGTACGTTATACGTTATACGTTATACGTTATACGTTATACGTTATACGTTATACGTTATACGTTATACGTTATACGTTATACGTTATTCGTTACACGTTATACGTTATACGTTATACGTTATACGTTATACGTTATACGTTTCACGTTATACGTTATACGTTATACGTTATACATTATACGTTATACGTTATACGTTATACGTTATACGTTATTCGTTGTACGTTATACGTTATACGTTATACGTTATACGTTATACGTTATACGTTATACGTTATACGTTATACGTTATACGTTACACGTTATACGTTGTACGTTATGCGTTATACATTATACGTTATACGATATACGTTATACGTTATACGTTATGCGTTATAGCATATACCTTATTCGTTATACGTTATACGTTATACGTTATACGTTATACGTTATACGTTATACGTTATACGTTATACGTTATACGTTATACGTTATACGTTATACGTTATACGTTATACGTTATACGTTATACGTTATACGTTATACGTTATACGTTAAACGTTATACGTTATACGTTATACGTTATACGATATACGTTATACGTTAAACGTTGTACGTTATAGGTTATACGTTATACGTTATACGTTATACGTTATACGTTATACGTTAAACGTTATACGTTATACGTTATACGTTATACGTTATACGTTATACGTTATACGTTATACGTTGTACGTTATACGTTGTACGTTATACGTTGTATGTAATACGTTATACGTTATACGTTATACGTTATACGTTATACGTTAAACGTTATACGTTATACGTTATACGTTATACGTTATACGTTATACGTTATACGTTATACGTTATACGTTATACGTTAGACGTTATAGGTTATACGTAATACGTAATACGTTATACGTTATACGTTATAGGTTACACGTTATACGTTATACGTTATACGTTATAAGTTATACGTTATACGTTATACGTTATACGTTATACGTTATACGTTATACGTTATACGTTATACGTTATACGTTATACGTTATACGTTATACGTTATACGTTATACGTTATACGTTATACGTTATACGTTATACGTTATACGTTATACGTTATACGTTATACGTTATACGTTATACGTTATACGTTATACGTTATACGTTATACGTTATACGTTATACGTTATACGTTATACGTTATACGTTATACGTTATACGTTATACGTTATACGTTATACGTTATACGTTATACGTTATACGTTATACGTTATACGTTATACGTTATACGTTATGCGTTATAGGTCATACCTTATACGTGATACGTCATACGTTATACGTTATACGTTATACGTTATTCGTTATACGTTATACGTTATACGTTATACGTTATACGTTATACGTTATACGTTATACGTTATACGTTATACGTTATACGTTATACGTTATACGTTATACGTTATACGTTATACGTTATACGTTATACGTTATACGATATACGTTATACGTTATACGTTATACGTTATACGTTAAACGTTATACGTTATACGCTATACGTTATACGATATACGATATACGTTAAACGTTGTACGTTATAGGTTATACGTTATACGTTATACGTTATACGTTATACGTTATACGTTAAACGTTATACGTTATACGTTATACGTTATACGTTATACGTTATACGTTATACGTTGTACGTTATACGTTGTACGTTATACGTTGTATGTAATACGTTATACGTTATACGTTATACGTTATACGTTATACGTTAAACGTTATACGTTATACGTTATACGTTATACGTTATACGTTATACGTTATACGTTATACGTTATACGTTAGACGTTATAGGTTATACGTAATACGTAATACGTTATACGTTATACGTTATAGGTTACACGTTATACGTTATACGTTATACGTTATAAGTTATACGTTATACGTTATACGTTATACGTTATACGTTATACGTTATACGTTATACGTTATACGTTATACGTTATACGTTATACGTTATACGTTATACGTTATACGTTATACGTTATACGTTATACGTTATACGTTATACGTTATACGTTATACGTTATACGTTATACGTTATACGTTATACGTTATACGTTATACGTTATACGTTATACGTTATACGTTATACGTTATACGTTATACGTTATACGTTATACGTTATACGTTATACGTTATACGTTATACGTTATACGTTATACGTTATACGTTATGCGTTATAGGTCATACCTTATACGTGATACGTCATACGTTATACGTTATACGTTATACGTTATACGTTATACGTTATACGTTATACGTTATACGTTATACGTTATACGTTATACGTTATACGTTATACGTTCGACGTTATACGTTATACGTTATACGGTATACGTTATGCGTTATTCGCTATACGTTATGCGTTATAGGATATACGCTATGCATTATAGGATATACGTTATACGTGATACGTTGTACGTTATACGTTATACGTTATACGTTATACGTTATACGTTATACGTTATACGTTATACGTTATACGTTACACGTTATACGTTGTACGTTATGCGTTAAACATTATACGTTATACGATATACGTTATACGTTATACGTTATGCGTTATAGCATATACCTTATTCGTTATACGTTATACGTTATACGTTATACGTTATACGTTATACGTTATACGTTATACGTTATACGTTATACGTTATACGTTATACGTTATTCGTTCGACGTTATACGTTATACGGTATACGTTATGCGTTATTCGCTATACGTTATGCGTTATAGGATATACGCTATGCATTATAGGATATACGTTATACGTGATACGTTGTACGTTATACGTTATACGTTATACGTTATACGTTATACGTTATACGTTATACGTTATACGTTATACGTTACACGTTATACGTTGTACGTTATGCGTTAAACATTATACGTTATACGATATACGTTATACGTTATACGTTATGCGTTATAGCATATACCTTATTCGTTATACGTTATACGTTATACGTTATACGTTATACGTTATACGTTATACGTTATACGTTATACGTTATACGTTATACGTTATACGTTATACGTTATACGTTATACGTTATACGTTATACGTTATGCGTTATAGGATATACGCTATGCATTATAGGATATACGTTATACGTGATACGTTGTACGTTATACGTTATACGTTATACGTTATACGTTATACGTTATACGTTATACGTTATACGTTATACGTTACACGTTATACGTTGTACGTTATGTGTTAAACATTATACGTTATACGATATACGTTATACGTTATACGTTATGCGTTATAGCATATACCTTATTCGTTATACGTTATACGTTATACGTTATACGTTATACGTTATACGTTATACGTTATACGTTATACGTTATACGTTATACGTTATACGTTATACGTTCGACGTTATACGTTATACGGTATACGTTATGCGTTATTCGCTATACGTTATGCGTTATAGGATATACGCTATGCATTATAGGATATACGTTATACGTGATACGTTGTACGTTATACGTTATACGTTATACGTTATACGTTATACGTTATACGTTATACGTTATACGTTATACGTTACACGTTATACGTTGTACGTTATGCGTTAAACATTATACGTTATACGATATACGTTATACGTTAAACGTTGTACGTTATAGGTTATACGTTATACGTTATACGTTATACGTTATACGTTATACGTTAAACGTTATACGTTATACGTTATACGTTATACGTTATACGTTATACGTTATACGTTATACGTTATACGTTATACGTTATACGTTATACGTTATACGTTATACGTTATACGTTATACGTTATGCGTTATAGGTCATACCTTATACGTGATACGTCATACGTTATACGTTATACGTTATACGTTATACGTTATACGTTATTCGTTATACGTTATACGTTATACGTTATACGTTATACGTTATACGTTATACGTTATACGTTATACGTTATACGTTATACGTTATACGTTATACGTTATACGTTATACGTTATAGGTTATACGTTATACGTTATACGTTATACGTTATACGTTATACGTTATACGTTATACGTTATACGTTATACGTTATACGTTATACGTTATACGTTCGACGTTATACGTTATACGTTATACGGTATACGTTATGCGTTATTCGCTATACGTTATGCGTTATAGGATATACGCTATGCATTATAGGATATACGTTATACGTGATACGTTGTACGTTATACGTTATACGTTATACGTTATACGTTATACGTTATACGTTATACGTTATACGTTATACGTTACACGTTATACGTTGTACGTTATGCGTTAAACATTATACGTTATACGATATACGTTATACGTTATACGTTATGCGTTATAGCATATACCTTATTCGTTATACGTTATACGTTATACGTTATACGTTATACGTTATACGTTATACGTTATACGTTATACGTTATACGTTATACGTTATACGTTATTCGTTCGACGTTATACGTTATACGGTATACGTTATGCGTTATTCGCTATACGTTATGCGTTATAGGATATACGCTATGCATTATAGGATATACGTTATACGTGATACGTTGTACGTTATACGTTATACGTTATACGTTATACGTTATACGTTATACGTTATACGTTATACGTTATACGTTACACGTTATACGTTGTACGTTATGCGTTAAACATTATACGTTATACGATATACGTTATACGTTATACGTTATGCGTTATAGCATATACCTTATTCGTTATACGTTATACGTTATACGTTATACGTTATACGTTATACGTTATACGTTATACGTTATACGTTATACGTTATACGTTATACGTTATACGTTATACGTTATACGTTATACGTTATACGTTATGCGTTATAGGATATACGCTATGCATTATAGGATATACGTTATACGTGATACGTTGTACGTTATACGTTATACGTTATACGTTATACGTTATACGTTATACGTTATACGTTATACGTTATACGTTACACGTTATACGTTGTACGTTATGTGTTAAACATTATACGTTATACGATATACGTTATACGTTATACGTTATGCGTTATAGCATATACCTTATTCGTTATACGTTATACGTTATACGTTATACGTTATACGTTATACGTTATACGTTATACGTTATACGTTATACGTTATACGTTATACGTTATACGTTCGACGTTATACGTTATACGGTATACGTTATGCGTTATTCGCTATACGTTATGCGTTATAGGATATACGCTATGCATTATAGGATATACGTTATACGTGATACGTTGTACGTTATACGTTATACGTTATACGTTATACGTTATACGTTATACGTTATACGTTATACGTTATACGTTACACGTTATACGTTGTACGTTATGCGTTAAACATTATACGTTATACGATATACGTTATACGTTAAACGTTGTACGTTATAGGTTATACGTTATACGTTATACGTTATACGTTATACGTTATACGTTAAACGTTATACGTTATACGTTATACGTTATACGTTATACGTTATACGTTATACGTTATACGTTATACGTTATACGTTATACGTTATACGTTATACGTTATACGTTATACGTTATACGTTATACGTTATACGTTATACGTTATACGTTATACGTTAAACGTTATACGTTATACGTTATACGTTATACGATATACGTTATACGTTAAACGTTGTACGTTATAGGTTATACGTTATACGTTATACGTTATACGTTATACGTTATACGTTAAACGTTATACGTTATACGTTATACGTTATACGTTATACGTTATACGTTATACGTTGTACGTTATACGTTGTACGTTATACGTTGTATGTAATACGTTATACGTTATACGTTATACGTTATACGTTATACGTTAACCGTTATACGTTATACGTTATACGTTATACGTTATACGTTATACGTTATACGTTATACGTTATACGTTAGACGTTATAGGTTATACGTAATACGTAATACGTTATACGTTATACGTTATAGGTTACACGTTATACGTTATACGTCATACGTTATAAGTTATACGTTATACGTTATACGTTATACGTCATACGTTATACGTTATACGTTATACGTTATACGTTATACGTTATACGTTATACGTTATACGTTATACGTTATACGTTATACGTTATACGTTATACGTTATACGTTATACGTTATACGTTATACGTTATACGTTATACGTTATACGTTATACGTTATACGTTATACGTTATACGTTATACGTTATACGTTATACGTTATACGTTATACGTTATACGTTATACGTTATACGTTATACGTTATACGTTATACGTTATACGTTATACGTTATACGTTATACGTTATACGTTATACGTTATACGTTATACGTTATACGTTATACGTTATACGTTATACGTTATACGTTATACGTTATACGTTATACGTTATACGTTATACGTTATACGTTATACGTTATACGTTATACGTTATACGTTATACGTTATACGTTATACGTTATACGTTATACGTTATACGTTATACGTTATACGTTATACGTTATACGTTATACGTTATACGTTATACGTTATACGTTATACGTTATACGTTATACGTTATACGTTATACGTTATACGTTATACGTTATACGTTATACGTTATACGTTATACGTTATACGTTATACGTTATACGTTATACGTTATACGTTATACGTTATACGTTATACGTTATACGTTATACGTTATACGTTATACGTTATACGTTATACGTTATACGTTATACGTTATACGTTAACCGTTATACGTTATACGTTATACGTTATACGTTATACGTTATACGTTATACGTTATACGTTATACGTTATACGTTAGACGTTATAGGTTATACGTAATACGTAATACGTTATACGTTATACGTTATAGGTTACACGTTATACGTTATACGTTATACGTTATAAGTTATACGTTATACGTTATACGTTATACGTTATACGTTATACGTTATACGTTATAGGTTACACGTTATACGTTATACGTTATACGTTATAAGTTATACGTTATACGTTATACGTTATACGTTATACGTTATACGTTATGCGTTATACGTTATACGTTATACGTTAGACGTTATAGGTTATACGTAATACGTAATACGTTATACGTTATACGTTATAGGTTACACGTTATACGTTATACGTTATACGTTATAAGTTATATGTTATACGTTATACGTTATACGTTATACGTTATACGTTATTAGTTATACGTTATACGTTATACGTTATACGTTATACGTTATACGTTATACGTTATACGTTATACGTTATACGTTATACGTTATACGTTATACGTTATACGTTATACGTTATACGTTATACGTTATACGTTATACGTTATACGTTATACGTTATACGTTATACGTTATACGTTATACGTTATACGTTATACGTTATACGTTATACGTTATACGTTATACGTTATACGTTATACGTTATACGTTATACGTTATACGTTATACGTTATACGTTATGCGTTATAGGTCATACCTTATACGTGATACGTCATACGTTATACGTTATACGTTATACGTTATTCGTTATACGTTATACGTTATACGTTATACGTTATACGTTATACGTTATACGTTATACGTTATACGTTATACGTTATACGTTATACGTTATACGTTATACGTTATACGTTATACGTTATACGTTATACGTTATACGTTATACGTTATACGTTATACGTTATACGTTATACGTTATACGTTATACGTTATACGTTATACGTTATACGTTATACGTTCGACGTTATACGTTATACGGTATACGTTATGCGTTATTCGCTATACGTTATGCGTTATAGGATATACGCTATGCATTATAGGATATACGTTATACGTGATACGTTGTACGTTATACGTTATACGTTATACGTTATACGTTATACGTTATACGTTATACGTTATACGTTATACGTTATACGTTATACGTTATACGTTACACGTTATACGTTGTACGTTATGCGTTAAACATTATACGTTATACGATATACGTTATACGTTATACGTTATGCGCTATAGCATATACCTTATTCGTTATACGTTATACGTTATACGTTATACGTAATACGTTATACGTTATACGTTATAGGTTACACGTTATACGTTATACGTCATACGTTATAAGTTATACGTTATACGTTATACGTTATACGTCATACGTTATACGTTATACGTTATACGTTATACGTTATACGTTATACGTTATACGTTATACGTTATACGTTATACGTTATACGTTATACGTTATACGTTATACGTTATACGTTATACGTTATACGTTATACGTTATACGTTATACGTTATACGTTATACGTTATACGTTATACGTTATACGTTATACGTTATACGTTATACGTTATACGTTATACGTTATACGTTATACGTTATACGTTATACGTTATACGTTATACGTTATACGTTATACGTTATACGTTATACGTTATACGTTATACGTTATACGTTATACGTTATACGTTATACGTTATACGTTATACGTTATACGTTATACGTTATACGTTATACGTTATACGTTATACGTTATACGTTATACGTTATACGTTATACGTTATACGTTATACGTTATACGTTATACGTTACACGTTATACGTTGTACGTTATGCGTTAAACATTATACGTTATACGATATACGTTATACGTTATACGTTATGCGTTATAGCATATACCTTATTCGTTATACGTTATACGTTATACGTTATACGTTATACGTTATACGTTATACGTTATACGTTATACGTTATACGTTATACGTTATACGTTATACGTTATACGTTATACGTTATACGTTATACGTTATGCGTTATAGGATATACGCTATGCATTATAGGATATACGTTATACGTGATACGTTGTACGTTATACGTTATACGTTATACGTTATACGTTATACGTTATACGTTATACGTTATACGTTATACGTTACACGTTATACGTTGTACGTTATGTGTTAAACATTATACGTTATACGATATACGTTATACGTTATACGTTATGCGTTATAGCATATACCTTATTCGTTATACGTTATACGTTATACGTTATACGTTATACGTTATACGTTATACGTTATACGTTATACGTTATACGTTATACGTTATACGTTATACGTTCGACGTTATACGTTATACGGTATACGTTATGCGTTATTCGCTATACGTTATGCGTTATAGGATATACGCTATGCATTATAGGATATACGTTATACGTGATACGTTGTACGTTATACGTTATACGTTATACGTTATACGTTATACGTTATACGTTATACGTTATACGTTATACGTTACACGTTATACGTTGTACGTTATGCGTTAAACATTATACGTTATACGATATACGTTATACGTTAAACGTTGTACGTTATAGGTTATACGTTATACGTTATACGTTATACGTTATACGTTATACGTTAAACGTTATACGTTATACGTTATACGTTATACGTTATACGTTATACGTTATACGTTATACGTTATACGTTATACGTTATACGTTATACGTTATACGTTATACGTTATACGTTATACGTTATACGTTATACGTTATACGTTATACGTTATACGTTAAACGTTATACGTTATACGTTATACGTTATACGATATACGTTATACGTTAAACGTTGTACGTTATAGGTTATACGTTATACGTTATACGTTATACGTTATACGTTATACGTTAAACGTTATACGTTATACGTTATACGTTATACGTTATACGTTATACGTTATACGTTATACGTTGTACGTTATACGGTGTACGTTATACGTTGTATGTAATACGTTATACGTTATACGTTATACGTTATACGTTATACGTTAACCGTTATACGTTATACGTTATACGTTATACGTTATACGTTATACGTTATACGTTATACGTTATACGTTAGACGTTATAGGTTATACGTAATACGTAATACGTTATACGTTATACGTTATAGGTTACACGTTATACGTTATACGTCATACGTTATAAGTTATACGTTATACGTTATACGTTATACGTCATACGTTATACGTTATACGTTATACGTTATACGTTATACGTTATACGTTATACGTTATACGTTATACGTTATACGTTATACGTTATACGTTATACGTTATACGTTATACGTTATACGTT
Source organism: Ptiloglossa arizonensis (assembly GCF_051014685.1). Classification (NCBI taxonomy): domain Eukaryota; kingdom Metazoa; phylum Arthropoda; class Insecta; order Hymenoptera; family Colletidae; genus Ptiloglossa; species Ptiloglossa arizonensis. Next base: position 211,500 of record NW_027478763.1, on the reverse strand, counting down.
ATACGTTATACGTTATACGTTATACGTTATACGTTATACGTTATACGTTGTACGTTATGCGTTATACGTTATACGTTATACGTTATACGTTTGACGTTATACGTTATACGTTATACGTTATACGTTGGACGTTACAGGTTAAACGTAATACGTTATACGTTATACGTTATACGTTATACGTTATACGTTATACGTTATACGTTGTACGTTATACGTTATTCGTTATACGTTATACGTTATGCGTTATACGTTATGCGTTATACGTTATACGTTATACGTTATACGTTATACGTTGTACGTTATGCGTTAAACGTTAGACGTTATATGTTATACGTTATACGTTGTACGTTATAGGTTATATGTAATATGTAATACGTTATACGTTATACGTTATACGTTGGACGTTACAGGCAAAACGTAATACGTTATACGTTTTACGTTATGCGTTATACGTTATACGTTATACGTTATACGTTATACGTTATACGTTATACGTTATACGTTATACGTTATACGTTATACGTTATACGTTATACGTTATACGTTATACGTTATACGTTATACGTTATACGTTATACGTTATACGTTATACGTTATACGTTATACGTTATACGTTATACGTTATACGTTATACGTTATACGTTATACGTTATACGTTATACGTTATACGTTATACGTTATACGTTATACGTTATACGTTACACGTTATACGTTGTACGTTATGCGTTAAACATTATACGTTATACGATATACGTTATACGTTATACGTTATGCGTTATAGCGTATACCTTATTCGTTATACGTTATACGTTATACGTTATACGTTATACGTTATACGTTATACGTTATACGTTATACGTTATACGTTATACGTTATACGTTATACGTTATACGTTATACGTTATACGATATGCGTTATAGGATATACGCTATGCATTATAGGATATACGTTATACGTGATACGTTGTACGTTATACGTTATACGTTATACGTTATACGTTATACGTTATACGTTACACGTTATACGTTGTACGTTATGCGTTAAACATTATACGTTATACGATATACGTTATACGTTATACGTTATGCGTTATAGCATATACCTTATTCGTTATACGTTATACGTTATACGTTATACGTTATACGTTATACGTTATACGTTATACGTTATACGTTATACGTTATACGTTATACGTTATACGTTATACGTTATACGTTATACGTTATACGTTATACGTTATACGTTATACGTTATACGTTATACGTTATACGTTATACGTTATACGTTATACGTTATACGTTATACGTTATACGTTATACGTTATACGTTATACGTTATACGTTATACGTTATACGTTATACGTTATACGTTATACGTTATACGTTATACGTTATACGTTATACGTTATACGTTATACGTTATACGTTATACGTTATACGTTATACGTTATACGTTATACGTTATACGTTATACGTTATACGTTATACGTTATACGTTATACGTTATACGTTACACGTTATACGTTGTACGTTATGCGTTAAACATTATACGTTATACGATATACGTTATACGTTATACGTTATGCGTTATAGCATATACCTTATTCGTTATACGTTATACGTTATACGTTATACGTTATACGTTATACGTTATACGTTATACGTTATACGTTATACGTTATACGTTATACGTTATACGTTATACGTTATACGTTATACGTTATGCGTTATAGGATATACGCTATGCATTATAGGATATACGTTATACGTGATACGTTGTACGTTATACGTTATACGTTATACGTTATACGTTATACGTTATACGTTATACGTTATACGTTATACGTTACACGTTATACGTTGTACGTTATGTGTTAAACATTATACGTTATACGATATACGTTATACGTTATACGTTATGCGTTATAGCATATACCTTATTCGTTATACGTTATACGTTATACGTTATACGTTATACGTTATACGTTATACGTTATACGTTATACGTTATACGTTATACGTTATACGTTCGACGTTATACGTTATACGGTATACGTTATGCGTTATTCGCTATACGTTATGCGTTATAGGATATACGCTATGCATTATAGGATATACGTTATACGTGATACGTTGTACGTTATACGTTATACGTTATACGTTATACGTTATACGTTATACGTTATACGTTATACGTTATACGTTACACGTTATACGTTGTACGTTATGCGTTAAACATTATACGTTATACGATATACGTTATACGTTAAACGTTGTACGTTATAGGTTATACGTTATACGTTATACGTTATACGTTATACGTTATACGTTAAACGTTATACGTTATACGTTATACGTTATACGTTATACGTTATACGTTATACGTTATACGTTATACGTTATACGTTATACGTTATACGTTATACGTTATACGTTATACGTTATACGTTATACGTTATACGTTATACGTTATACGTTAAACGTTATACGTTATACGTTATACGTTATACGATATACGTTATACGTTAAACGTTGTACGTTATAGGTTATACGTTATACGTTATACGTTATACGTTATACGTTATACGTTAAACGTTATACGTTATACGTTATACGTTATACGTTATACGTTATACGTTATACGTTGTACGTTATACGTTGTACGTTATACGTTGTATGTAATACGTTATACGTTATACGTTATACGTTATACGTTATACGTTAACCGTTATACGTTATACGTTATACGTTATACGTTATACGTTATACGTTATACGTTATACGTTATACGTTAGACGTTATAGGTTATACGTAATACGTAATACGTTATACGTTATACGTTATAGGTTACACGTTATACGTTATACGTCATACGTTATAAGTTATACGTTATACGTTATACGTTATACGTCATACGTTATACGTTATACGTTATACGTTATACGTTATACGTTATACGTTATACGTTATACGTTATACGTTATACGTTATACGTTATACGTTATACGTTATACGTTATACGTTATACGTTATACGTTATACGTTATACGTTATACGTTATACGTTATACGTTATACGTTGTACGTTATGCGTTATACGTTATACGTTATACGTTATACGTTTGACGTTATACGTTATACGTTATACGTTATACGTTGGACGTTACAGGTTAAACGTAATACGTTATACGTTATACGTTATACGTTATACGTTATACGTTATACGTTATACGTTGTACGTTATACGTTATTCGTTATACGTTATACGTTATGCGTTATACGTTATGCGTTATACGTTATACGTTATACGTTATACGTTATACGTTGTACGTTATGCGTTAAACGTTAGACGTTATATGTTATACGTTATACGTTGTACGTTATAGGTTATATGTAATATGTAATACGTTATACGTTATACGTTATACGTTGGACGTTACAGGCAAAACGTAATACGTTATACGTTTTACGTTATGCGTTATACGTTATACGTTATACGTTAGACGTTATAGGTTATACGTAATACGTAATACGTTATACGTAATACGTTATACGTTACACGTTATACGTTATACGTTATACGTTATACGTTATACGTTAAACGTTATACGTTGTACGTTATACGTTATACGTTATACGTTATACGCTATACGCTATACGTTATACGTTGTACGTTATGCGTTATACGTTATGCGTTATACGTTATACGTTATACGTTATACGTTGTACGTTATACGTTATTCGCTTTACGTTATACGTTATTCGTTATACGTTATACGTTATACGTTATACGTTATACGTTATACGTTATACATTATGCGTTACACGCTATACGTTATGCGTTATAGGTCATACCTTATACGTGATACGTCATACGTTATACGTTAGACGTGATACGTTATACGTTATACGTTATACGTTATACGTTATACGTTATACGTTATACGTTATACGTTATACGTTATACGTTATACGTTATACGTTATACGTTATACGTTATACGTTATACGTTATACGTTATACGTTAAACGTTATACGTTATACGTTATACGTTATACGTTATACGTTATACGCTATACGCTATACGTTATACGTTGTACGTTATGCGTTATACGTTATGCGTTATACGTTATACGTTATACGTAATACGTTATACGTTACACGCTATACGTTATACGTTATACGTAGTACGTTATGCGCTAAACGTTAGACGTTATATGTTATACGTTATACGTTGTACGTTATACGTTATATGTAATATGTAATACGTTATACGTTATACGTTATACGTTGGACGTTACAGTTTAAACGTAATACGTTATACGTTATACGTTATACGTTATACGTTATGCGTTATAGGTCATACCTTATACGTGATACGTCATACGTTATACGTTATACGTGATTCGTTATACGTTATACGTTATACGTTATACGTTGTACGTTATACGTTAAACGTTAGACGTTATACGTTATACGTTATACGTTATACGTTATACGTTATACGTTATACGTTATACGTTATACGTTAAACGTTATACGTTATACGTTATACGTTATACGTTATACGTTATACGTTATACGCTATACGCTATACGTTATACGTTGTACGTTATGCGTTATACGTTATGCGTTATACGTTATACGTTATACGTTATACGTTGTACGCTATACGTTATACGTTATACGTTGTACGTTATGCGCTAAACGTTAGACGTTATATGTTATACGTTATACGTTGTACGTTATACGTTATATGTAATATGTAATACGTTATACGTTATACGTGATACGTTGTACGTTACAGGTTAAACGTAATACGTTATACGTTATACGTTATACGTTATACGTTATACGTTATGCGTTATAGGTCATACCTTATACGTGATACGTCATACGTTATACGTTACACGTTATACGTTATACGTTATGCGTTATACGTTATGCGTTATACGTTATACGTTATACGTTATACGTTATACGTTGTACGTTATGCGTTAAACGTTAGACGTTATATGTTATACGTTATACGTTGTACGTTATAGGTTATATGTAATATGTAATACGTTATACGTTATACGTTATACGTTGGACGTTACAGGCAAAACGTAATACGTTATACGTTTTACGTTATGCGTTATACGTTATACGTTATACGTTAGACGTTATAGGTTATACGTAATACGTAAAACGTCATACGTTACACGTTATACGTTACACGTTGTACGTTATACGTTATACGTTATAAGTTATACATTATACGTTATACGTAACACGTTATACGTCATACGTTATACGTTATACGTTATACGTTATACGTTATACGTTATACGTTATACGTTATACGTTATACGTTATACGTTATACGTTATACGTTGAACGTTATGCGTTATACGTTATGCGTTATACGTTATACGTTATACGTTATACGTTATACGTTATACGTTATACGTTATGGGTTATTGGTCATACCTTATACGTGATACGTCATACGTTATACGTTACACGTTATACGTTGTACGTTATACGTTATACGTTATACGTTATACGTTATACGTTATACGTTATACGTTATGCGTTATACGTTATGCGTTATACGTTATACGTTATACGTTATACGTTATACGTTATACGTTATACGTTATACGTTATACGTTATACGTTATATGTTATACGTTATACGATATACGTTATACGTTATACGTTAGACGTTATAGGTTATGCATAATACGATATACGTTATACGTTATACGTTATACGTTATACGTTATACGTTGTACGTTATACGTTACACGTTATACGTTATACGTTATGCGTTATACGTTATGCGTTATACGTTATACGTTATACGTTATACGTTATACGTTATACGTTATACGTTATACGTTATACGTTATACGTTATATGTTATTCGTTATACGTTATACGTTATGCGTTATACGTTATACGTTATACGTTATGCGTTATACGTTATACGTTATACGTTATACGTTATACGTTTGACCTTATACGTTATACGTTATTCGTTATACGATATGCGTTATACGTTATACGTTATACGTTATACGTTATACGTTATACGTTATACGTTATACGTTATACGTTATACGTTATACGTTATACGTTATACGTTATACGTTATACGTTACACGTTATACGTTGTACGTTATACGTTATACGTTATACGTTATACGTTATACGTTATACGTTATACGTTATACGTAATACGTTATACGTTATACGTTATGCGTTATAGGTCATACCTTATACGTGATACGTCATACGTTATACGTTACACGTTATACGTTATACGTTATGCGTTATACGTTATGCGTTATACGTTATACGTTATACGTTATACGTTATACGTTATACGTTATACGTTATACGTTATACGTTATACGTTATACGTTATACGTTATACGTTATTCGTTATACGTTATACGTTATGCGTTATACGTTATACGATATACGTTATGCGTTATACGTTATACGTTATACGTTATACGTTATACGTTATACGTTATACGTTATACGTTATATGTTATACGTTATACGATATACGTTATACGTTATACGTTAGACGTTATAGGTTATGCATAATACGATATACGTTATACGTTATACGTTATACGTTATACGTTATACGTTATACGTTATACGTTATACGTTACACGTTATACGTTATACGTTATGCGTTATACGTTATGCGTTATACGTTATACGTTATACGTTATACGTTATACGTTATACGTTATGCGTTATAGGTCATACCTTATACGTGATACGTCATACGTTATACGTTATACGTGATACGTTATACGTTATACGTTATACGTTATACGTTATACGTTATACGTTATACGTTATACGTTATGCGTTATAGGTCATACCTTATACGTGATACGTCATACGTTATACGTTACACGTTATACGTTATACGTTATGCGTTATACGCTATGCGTTATACGTTATACGTTATACGTTATACGTTATACGTTATACGTTATACGTTATACGTTATACGTTATACGTTATTCGTTATACGTTATACGTTATGCGTTATACGTTATACGTTATACGTTATACATTATGCGTTATACGCTATACGTTATGCGTTATAGGTCATACCTTATACGTGATACGTCATACGTTATACGTTATACGTTATACGTTATACGTTATAAGTTATACGTTATACGTTAAACGTTATACGTTATACGTTATACGTTATACGTTATACGTTATACGTGATACGTTATACGTTATACGTTATACGTTATACGTTATACGTTATACGTTATACGTTATACGTTATACGTTATACGTTATACGTTATACGTTATACGTTGTACGTTATGCGTTAAACGTTAGACGTTATATGTTATTCGTTATACGTTGTACGTTATACGTTATATGTAATATGTAATACGATAAACGTTATACGTTATACGTTGGACGTTACAGGCTAAACGTAATACGTTATACGTTTTACGTTATGCGTTACACGTTATACGTTTTACGTTAGACGTTATAGGTTATACGTAATACGTAATACGTTATACGTTACACGTTATACGTTACACGTTATACGTTATACGTTATACGTTATAAGTTATACATTATACGTTATACGTTATACGTTATACGTTATACGTTACACGTTATTCGTTATACGTTATACGTTATACGTTATACGTTATACGTTATACGTTATACGTTATACGTTATACGTTACTCGTTATGCGTAATATGTAATACGTTTTACGTTTTACGGAATTCGTTATGCGTTATACGTTATACGTTATACGTTATACGTTATACGTTATACGTTATGCGTTATAGGATATACGTTATACGTGATACGTTGTACGTTATACGTTATACGTTATACGTTATACGTTATACGTTATACGTTATACGTTATACGTTATACGTTATAAGTCATACGTTATACATTTTACGTTATACGTTATACGTTATTCGTTATACGTTATACGTTATACGTTATACGTTATACGTTATACGTTATACGTTATACGTTATACGTTATACGTTATACGTTAAACGTTATACGTTATACGTTATACGTTATACGTTATACGTTATACGTGATACGTTATACCTTATACGTTATACGTTATACGTTATACGTTATACGTTATACGTTATACGTTATTCGTTATACGTTAAACGTTATACGTTAAACGTTATACGTTATACGTTATACGTTATACGCTATACGCTATACGTTATACGTTGTACGTTATGCGTTATACGTAATGCGTTATACGTTATACGTTATACGTTATACGTTGTACGTTATACGTTATTCGTTATACGTTATACGTTATTCGTTATACGTTATACGTTATACGTTATACGTTATACGTTATACGTTATACGTTATACGTTATACGTTATACGTTAAACGTTATACGTTATACGTTATACGTTATACGATATACGTTATACGTTATACGTTATACGTTATACGTTATACGTTATACGTTATACGTTATACGTTATACGTTACTCGTTATGCGTAATATGTAATACGTTTTACGTTTTACGGTATTCGTTATACGTTTTGCGTTATACGTCATACATTATACGTGATACGTCATACGTTATACGTTTCACGTTATACGTTATACGTTATGCGTTATACGTTATGCGTTATTCGTTATACGTTATACGTTATACGTTATACGTTATACGTTATATGTTATACGTTATACGTTATACGTTATACGTTATACGTTATACGTTATACGTTATACGTTATACGTTATACGTTATACGGTATACGTTATACGTTATACGTTATACGATATACGTTATGCGTTATACGTTATACGTTATACGTTGTACGTTATGCGTTAAACGTTATACGTTATACGATATACGTTATACGTTATACGTTATGCGTTATAGGATATACGTTATACGTTATACGTTATTCGTTATACGTTATACGTTATACGTTATACGTTATAACTTATACGTTATACGTTATACGTTATACGTTATACGTTAAACGTTATACGTTATACGTTATACGTTATACGATATACGTTATACGTTATACGTTATACGTTATACGTTGTACGTTATGCGTTAAACGTTAGACGTTATATGTTATACGTTATACGTTGTACGTTATACGTTATATGTAATATGTAATACGTTATACGTTATACGTTATACGTTGGACGTTACAGGCAAAACGTAATACGTTATACGTTTTACGTTATGCGTTATACGTTATACGTCATACGTTAGACGTTATAGGTTATACGTGATACGTAATACGTTATACGTTACACGTTATACGTTACACGTTATACGTTATACGTTATACGTTATAAGTTATACATTATACGTTATACGATATACGTTATACGTCATACGTTATACGTTATACGTTATACGTTATACGTTATACGTTATACGTTATACGTTAAACGTTATACGTTATACGTTATACGTTATACGTTATACGTTATACGTTATACGTTATACGTTATACGTTATAAGTTATACGTTATACGTTATACGTTATACGTTATACGTTATACGTGATACGTTATACGTTATACGTTATACGTTATACGTTATACGTTATACTTTGTACGTTATGCGTTAAACGTTATACGTTATACGATATACGTTATACGTTATACGTTATGCGTTTTTGGATATACGTTATACGTTATACGTTATACGTTATACGTTATACGTTATACGTTATACGTTATACGTTATACGTTATACGTTATACGTTATACGTTATACGTTATAGGTTATACGTTATACGTTATACGTTATACGTTATACGTTATACGTTATACGTTATACGTTATACGTTATACGTTATACGTTATACGTTATACGTTATACGTTATACGTTATACGTTATACGTTATACGTTATACGTTATACGTTATACGTTATACGTTATACGTTATACGTTATACGTTATACGTTATACGTTATACGTTATACGTTATACGTTATACGTTATACGTTATACGTTATACGTTATACGTTATACGTTATACGTTATACGTTATACGTTTTACGTTATAGGTTATACGTTATACGTTATACGTTTTACGTTATACGTTATACGTTATACATTATACGTTATACGTTATACGTTATACGTTATACGTTATACGTTATACGTTATACGTTATACGTTATGCGTTATACGCTATACGTTATGCGTCATAGGTCATACCTTATACGTGATACGTCATACGTTATACGTTATACGTTATACGTTATTCGTTATACGTTATACGTTATACGTTATACGTTATACGTTATACGTTATACGTTATACGTTATACGTTATACGTTATACGTTATACGTTAAACGTTATACGTCATACGTTATACGTTATACGTTATACGTTATACGTTATACGTTAAACGTTATACGTTATACGTTATACGTTTTACGTTATACGTTATACGTTATACGTTATACGTTATACGTTAAACGTTCTACGTTATACGTTATACGTTATACGTTATACGTTATACGTTATACGTTGTACGTTCTACGTTGTACGTTGTACGTTGTACGTTCTACGTTGTACGTTGTACGTTATACGTTGTACGTTATACGTTATACGTTATACGTCATACGTTATACGTTATACGTTATACGTTATACGTTATACGTTATACGTTATACGTTATACGTTATACGATATACGTTATACGTTATACGTTATACGTTACACGTTATACGTTATACGTTATACGTTATACGTTATACGTTAGACGTTATAGGTTATACGTAATACGTAATACGTTATACGTTATACGTTATACGTTATACGTTACACGTTATACGTTATACGTTATACGCTATACGGTATACGTTATACGTTATACGTTATACGATATACGTTATGCGTTATACGTTATACGTTATACGTTGTACGTTATGCGTTAAACGTTATACGTTATACGATATACGTTATACGTTATACGTTATGCGTTATAGGATATACGTTATACGTTATACGTTATACGTTATACGTTATACGTTATACGTTATACGTTATAGGTTATACGTTATACGTTATACGTTATACGTTATACGTCATACGTTATACGTTATACGTTATACGTTATACGTTATACGTTATAGGTTATACGTTATACGTTATACGTTATACGTTGTACGTTATGCGTTAAACGTTAGACGTTATATGTTATTCGTTATACGTTGTACGTTATACGTTATATGTAATATGTAATACTTTATACGTTATACGTTATACGTTGGACGTTACAGGCTAAACGTAGTACGTTATACGTTTTACGTTATGCGTTATACGTTATACGTTTTACGTTAGACGTTATAGGTTATACGTAATACGTAATACGTTATACGTTACACGTTATACGTTACATGTTATACGTTATACGTTATACGTTATAAGTTATACATTATACGTTATACGTTATACGTTATACGTCATACGTTATACGTTATACGTTATACGTTATACGTTATACGTTATACGTTATACGTTATTCGTTATACGTTAAACGTTATACGTTATACTTTATACGTTATACGTTATACGTTATACGCTATACGCTATACGTTATACGTTGTACGTGATGCGTTATACGTTATGCGTTATACGTTATACGTTATACGTTATACGTTGTACGTTATACGTTATACGTTACTCGTTATGCGTAATATGTAATACGTTTTACGTTTTACGGTATTCGTTATACGTTATGCGTTATAGGTCATACCTTATACGTGATACGTCATACGTTATACGTTTCACGTTATACGTTATACGTTATGCGTTATACGTTATGCGTTATACGTTATACGTTATACGTTATACGTTATACGTTATACGTTATATGTTATACGTTATACGTTATACGTTATACGTTATACGTTATACGTTATACGTTATACGTTATACGTTATACGTTATACGGTATACGTTATACGTTATACGTTATACGATATACGTTATGCGCTATACGTTATACGTTATACTTTGTACGTTATGCGTTAAACGTTATACGTTATACGATATACGTTATACGTTATACGTTATGCGTTTTTGGATATACGTTATACGTTATACGTTATACGTTATACGTTATACGTTATACGTTATACGTTATAGGTTATACGTTATACGTTATACGTTATACGTAATACGTTATACGTTATACGTTATACGTTATACGTTATACGTTATACGTTATACGTTGTACGTTCTACGTTGTACGTTGTACGTTGTACGTTCTACGTTGTACGTTGTACGTTATACGTTGTACGTTATACGTTATACGTTATACGTCATACGTTATACGTTATACGTTATACGTTATACGTTATACGTTATACGTTATACGTTATACGTTATACGTTATACGTTATACGTTATACGTTATACGTTACACGTTATACGTTATACGTTATACGTTATACGTTATACGTTAGACGTTATAGGTTATACGTAATACGTAATACGTTATACGTTATACGTTATACGTTATACGTTACACGTTATACGTTATACGTTATACGTTATACGGTATACGTTATACGTTATACGTTATACGATATACGTTATGCGTTATACGTTATACGTTATACGTTGTACGTTATGCGTTAAACGTTATACGTTATACGATATACGTTATACGTTATACGTTATGCGTTATAGGATATACGTTATACGTTATACGTTATACGTTATACGTTATACGTTATACGTTATACGTTATAGGTTATACGTTATACGTTATACGTTATACGTTATACGTTATACGTTATACGTTATACGTTATACGTTATACGTTATAGGTTATACGTTATACGTTATACGTTATACGTTATACGTTGTACGTTATGCGTTAAACGTTAGACGTTATATGTTATTCGTTATACGTTGTACGTTATACGTTATATGTAATATGTAATACGTTATACGTTATACGTTATACGTTGGACGTTACAGGCTAAACGTAGTACGTTATACGTTTTACGTTATGCGTTATACGTTATACGTTTTACGTTAGACGTTATAGGTTATACGTAATACGTAATACGTTATACGTTACACGTTATACGTTACATGTTATACGTTATACGTTATACGTTATAAGTTATACATTATACGTTATACGTTATACGTTATACGTCATACGTTATACGTTATACGTTATACGTTATACGTTATACGTTATACGTTATACGTTATTCGTTATACGTTAAACGTTATACGTTATACTTTATACGTTATACGTTATACGTTATACGCTATACGCTATACGTTATACGTTGTACGTGATGCGTTATACGTTATGCGTTATACGTTATACGTTATACGTTATACGTTGTACGTTATACGTTATACGTTACTCGTTATGCGTAATATGTAATACGTTTTACGTTTTACGGTATTCGTTATACGTTATGCGTTATAGGTCATACCTTATACGTGATACGTCATACGTTATACGTTTCACGTTATACGTTATACGTTATGCGTTATACGTTATGCGTTATACGTTATACGTTATACGTTATACGTTATACGTTATACGTTATATGTTATACGTTATACGTTATACGTTATACGTTATACGTTATACGTTATACGTTATACGTTATACGTTATACGTTATACGGTATACGTTATACGTTATACGTTATACGATATACGTTATGCGTTATACGTTATACGTTATACTTCGTACGTTATGCGTTAAACGTTATACGTTATACGATATACGTTATACGTTATACGTTATGCGTTTTTGGATATACGTTATACGTTATACGTTATACGTTATACGTTATACGTTATACGTTATACGTTATAGGTTATACGTTATACGTTATACGTTATACGTTATACGTTATACGTTATACGTTATACGTTATACGTTATACGTCATACGTTATACGTTATACGTTATACGTTATACGTTATTCGTTATACGTTATACGTTATACGTTATACGTTATACGTTATACGTTATACGTTATACGTTATACGTTATACGTTATACGTTATACGTTATACGTTATACGTTACTCGTTATGCGTAATATGTAATACGTTTTACGTTTTACGGTATTCGTTATACGTTATACGTTATACGTTATACGTTATACGTTATACGTTATACGTTATACGTTATGCGTTATACGTTATACGTTATACGTTATACGTTATGCGTTATACGCTATACGTTATGCGTTATAGGATATACGTTATACGTTACACGTTATACGTTATACGTTATACGTTATACTTTATACGTTATACGTTATACGTTATACGTTATACGTTATACGTTATACGTTATATGTTATACGTTATACGTTATACGTTATACGTTATACGTTATACGTTATACGTTATACGTTATACGTTATACGTTATGCGTTATACGTTATACGTTATACGTTATACGTTATACGTTATACGTTATACGTTATACGTTATACGTTATACGTTATACGTTATACGTTATACGTTATACGTTATACGTTATTCGTTATACGTTATACGTTATGCGTTATACGTTATACGTTATACGTTATGCGTTATACGTTATACGTTATACGTTATACGTTATACGTTTGACGTTATACGTTTTACGGTATACGTTATACGTTATGCGTTATACGTTATACGTTATACGTTATACGTTATACGTTATACGTTATACGTTATACGTTATACCTTATACGTTAAACGTTATACGTTATACGTTATACGTTATACGTTATACGTTATACGTTATACGTTATATGTTATACGTTATACGTTATACGTTATACGTTATACGTTATACGTTATACGTTATACGTTATACGTTATACGTTATACGTTATACGGTATACGTTATACGTTATACGTTATACGATATACGTTATGCGTTATACGTTATACGTTATACGTTGTACGTTATGCGTTAAACGTTATACGTTATACGATATACGTTATACGTTATACGTTATGCGTTATAGGATATACGTTATACGTTATACGTTATACGTTATACGTTATACGTTATACGTTATACGTTATAGGTTATACGTTATACGTTATACGTTATACGTTATACGTTATACGTTATACGTTATACGTTATACGTTATACGTTATACGTTATAGGTTATACGTTATACGTTATACGTTATACGTTGTACGTTATGCGTTAAACGTTAGACGTTATATGTTATTCGTTATACGTTGTACGTTATACGTTATATGTAATATGTAATACGTTATACGTTATACGTTATACGTTGGACGTTACAGGCTAAACGTAGTACGTTATACGTTTTACGTTATGCGTTATACGTTATACGTTTTACGTTAGACGTTATAGGTTATACGTAATACGTAATACGTTATACGTTACACGTTATACGTTACATGTTATACGTTATACGTTATACGTTATAAGTTATACATTATACGTTATACGTTATACGTTATACGTCATACGTTATACGTTATACGTTATACGTTATACGTTATACGTTATACGTTATACGTTATTCGTTATACGTTAAATGTTATACGTTATACTTTATACGTTATACGTTATACGTTATACGCTATACGCTATACGTTATACGTTGTACGTGATGCGTTATACGTTATGCGTTATACGTTATACGTTATACGTTATACGTTGTACGTTATACGTTATACGTTACTCGTTATGCGTAATATGTAATACGTTTTACGTTTTACGGTATTCGTTATACGTTATGCGTTATAGGTCATACCTTATACGTGATACGTCATACGTTATACGTTTCACGTTATACGTTATACGTTATGCGTAATACGTTATGCGTTATACGTTATACGTTATACGTTATACGTTATACGTTATACGTTATATGTTATACGTTATACGTTATACGTTATTCGTTATACGTTATACGTTATACGTTATACGTT
Source organism: Ptiloglossa arizonensis (assembly GCF_051014685.1). Taxonomy (NCBI): domain Eukaryota; kingdom Metazoa; phylum Arthropoda; class Insecta; order Hymenoptera; family Colletidae; genus Ptiloglossa; species Ptiloglossa arizonensis. Next base: position 195,505 of record NW_027478763.1, on the reverse strand, counting down.
ATACGTTATACGTTATACGGTATACGTTATACGTTATACGTTATACGATATACGTTATGCGTTATACGTTATACGATATACTTTGTACGTTATGCGTTAAACGTTATACGTTATACGATATACGTTATACGTTATACGTTATGCGTTTTTGGATATACGTTATACGTTATACGTTATACGTTATACGTTATACGTTATACGTTATACGTTATAGGTTATACGTTATACGTTATACGTTATACGTTATACGTTATACGTTATACGTTATACGTTATACGTTATACGTTATACGTCATACGTTATACGTTATACGTTATACGTTATACGTTATATGTTATACGTTATACGTTATACGTTATACGTTATACGTTATACGTTATACGTTATACGTTATACGTTATACGTTATACGTTATACGTTATACGTTACTCGTTATGCGTAATATGTAATACGTTTTACGTTTTACGGTATTCGTTATACGTTATACGTTATACGTTATACGTTATACGTTATACGTTATACGTTATACGTTATACGTTATACGTTATACGTTATACGTTATACGTTATGCGTTATACGCTATACGTTATGCGTTATAGGATATACGTTATACGTTACACGTTATACGTTATACGTTATACGTTATACTTTATACGTTATACGTTATACGTTATACGTTATACGTTATACGTTATATGTTATACGTTATACGTTATACGTTATACGTTATACGTTATACGTTATACGTTATACGTTATACGTTATACGTTATACGTTATGCGTTATACGTTATACGTTATACGTTATACGTTATACGTTATACGTTATACGTTATACGTTATACGTTATACGTTATACGTTATACGTTATACGTTATACGTTATTCGTTATACGTTATACGTTATGCGTTATACGTTATACGTTATACGTTATGCGTTATACGTTATACGTTATACGTTATACGTTATACGTTTGACGTTATACGTTATACGGTATACGTTATACGTTATGCGTTATATGTTATACGTTATACGTTATACGTTATACGTTATACGTTATACGTTATACGATATACGTTATACGTTATACGTTATACGTTAAACGTTATACGTTATACGTTATACGTTATACGTTATACGTTATACGTTATACGTTATATGTTATACGTTATACGTTATACGTTATACGTTATACGTTATACGTTATACGTTATACGTTATACGTTATTCGTTATACGTTATACGTTATACGGTATACGTTATACGTTATACGTTATACGATATACGTTATGCGTTATACGTTATACGTTATACGTTGTACGTTATGCGTTAAACGTTATACGTTATACGATATACGTTATACGTTATACGTTATGCGTTATAGGATATACGTTATACGTTATACGTTATACGTTATACGTTATACGTTATACGTTATACGTTATACGTTATAGGTTATACGTTATACGTTATACGTTATACGTTATACGTTATACGTTATACGTTATACGTTATACGTTATACGTTATACGTTATAGGTTATACGTTATACGTCATACGTTATACGTTATACGTTGTACGTTATGCGTTAAACGTTAGACGTTATATGTTATTCGTTATACGTTGTACGTTATACGTTATATGTAATATGTAATACGTTATACGTTATACGTTATACGTTGGACGTTACAGGCTAAACGTAGTACGTTATACGTTTTACGTTATGCGTTATACGTTATACGTTTTACGTTAGACGTTATAGGTTATACGTAATACGTAATACGTTATACGTTACACGCTATACGTTACATGTTATACGTTATACGTTATACGTTATAAGTTATACATTATACGTTATACGTTATACGTTATACGTCATACGTTATACGTTATACGTTATACGTTATACGTTATACGTTATACGTTATACGTTATTCGTTATACGTTAAATGTTATACATTATACTTTATACGTTATACGTTATACGTTATACGCTATACGCTATACGCTATACGTTATACGTTGTACGTGATGCGTTATACGTTATGCGTTATACGTTATACGTTATACGTTATACGTTGTACGTTATACGTTATACGTTACTCGTTATGCGTAATATGTAATACGTTTTTCGTTTTACGGTATTCGTTATACGTTATGCGTTATAGGTCATACCTTATACGTGATACGTCATACGTTATACGTTTCACGTTATACGTTATACGTTATGCGTTATACGTTATGCGTTATACGTTATACGTTATACGTTATACGTTATACGTTATACGTTATACGTTATACGTTATACGTTATACGTTATACGTTATACGTTATACGTTATACGTTATACGTTATACGTTATACGTTATACGTTACACGTTATACGTTATACGTTATACGTTATACGTTATACGTTATACGTTATACGTTATACGTTATACGTTATACGTTATACGTTTTACGTTATACGTTATACGTTATACGTTATACGTTATACGTTATACGTTATACGGTATACGTTATACGTTATGCGTTATACGCTATACGTTATGCGTCATAGGTCATACCTTATACGTGATACGTCATACGTTATACGTTATACGTTATACGTTATTCGTTATACGTTATACGTTATACGTTATACGTTATACGTTATACGTTATACGTTATACGTTATACGTTATACGTTATACGTTATACGTTATACGTTAAACGTTATACGTCATACGTTATACGTTATACGTTATACGTTATACGTTATACGTTAAACGTTATACGTTATACGTTATACGTTATACGTTATACGTTATACGTTATACGTTATACGTTATACGTTATACGTTAAACGTTCTACGTTATACGTTATACGTTATACGTTATACGTTATACGTTGTACGTTCTACGTTGTACGTTGTACGTTATACGTTGTACGTTATACGTTATACGTTATACGTCATACGTTATACGTTATACGTTATACGTTATACGTTATACGTTATACGTTATACGTTATACGTTATACGTTATACGTTATACGTTATACGTTATACGTTACACGTTATACGTTATACGTTATACGTTATACGTTATACGTTAGACGTTATAGGTTATACGTAATACGTAATACGTTATACGTTATACGTTATACGTTACACGTTATACGTTATACGTTATACGTTATACGTTATACGTTATACGTTATACGTTATACGATATACGTTATGCGTTATACGTTATACGTTATACGTTGTACGTTATGCGTTAAACGTTATACGTTATACGATATACGTTATACGTTATACGTTATGCGTTATAGGATATACGTTATACGTTATACGTTATACGTTATACGTTATACGTTAAACGTTATACGTCATACGTTATACGTTATACGTTATACGATATACGTTATACGTTATACGTTATACGTTAAACGTTATACGTTATACGTTATACGTTATACGTTATACGTTATATGTTATACGTTATACGTTATACGTTATACGTTATACGTTATACGTTATACGTTATACGTTATACGTTATACGTTATACGTTATACGTTATACGGTATACGTTATACGTTATACGTTATACGATATACGTTATGCGTTATACGTTATACGTTATACGTTGTACGTTATGCGTTAAACGTTATACGTTATACGATATACGTTATACGTTATACGTTATGCGTTATAGGATATACGTTATACGTTATACGTTATACGTTATACGTTATACGTTATACGTTATACGTTATACGTTATAGGTTATACGTTATACGTTATACGTTATACGTTATACGTTATACGTTATACGTTACACGTTATACGTTATACGTTATACGTTATAGGTTATACGTTATACGTTATACGTTATACGTTATACGTTGTACGTTATGCGTTAAACGTTAGACGTTATATGTTATTCGTTATACGTTGTACGTTATACGTTATATGTAATATGTAATACGTTATACGTTATACGTTATACGTTGGACGTTACAGGCTAAACGTAGTACGTTATACGTTTTACGTTATGCGTTATACGTTATACGTTTTACGTTAGACGTTATAGGTTATACGTAATACGTAATACGTTATACGTTACACGCTATACGTTACATGTTATACGTTATACGTTATACGTTATAAGTTATACATTATACGTTATACGTTATACGTTATACGTCATACGTTATACGTTATACGTTATACGTTATACGTTATACGTTATACGTTATACGTTATTCGTTATACGTTAAATGTTATACATTATACTTTATACGTTATACGTTATACGTTATACGCTATACGCTATACGTTATACGTTGTACGTGATGCGTTATACGTTATGCGTTATACGTTATACGTTATACGTTATACGTTGTACGTTATACGTTATACGTTACTCGTTATGCGTAATATGTAATACGTTTTTCGTTTTACGGTATTCGTTATACGTTATGCGTTATAGGTCATACCTTATACGTGATACGTCATACGTTATACGTTTCACGTTATACGTTATACGTTATGCGTTATACGTTATGCGTTATACGTTATACGTTATACGTTATACGTTATACGTTATACGTTATATGTTATACGTTATACGTTATACGTTATACGTTATACGTTATACGTTATACGTTATACGTTATACGTTATACGTTATACGTTATACGGTATACGTTATACGTTATACGTTATACGATATACGTTATGCGTTATACGTTATACGTTATACTTTGTACGTTATGCGTTAAACGTTATACGTTATACGATATACGTTATACGTTATACGTTATGCGTTTTAGGATATACGTTATACGTTATACGTTATACGTTATACGTTATACGTTATACGTTATACGTTATAGGTTATACGTTATACGTTATACGTTATACGTTATACGTTATACGTTATACGTTATACGTTATACGTTATACGTTATACGTTATACGTTATACGTTATACGTTATACGTTATACGTTATACGTTATACGTTATACGTTATACGTTATACGTTATACGTTATACGTTATACGTTATACGTTATACGTTATACGTTATACGTTACACGTTATACGTTATACGTTATACGTTATACGTTATACGTTATACGTTATACGTTATACGTTATACGTTATACGTTATACGTTTTACGTTATACGTTATACGTTATACGTTATACGTTATACGTTATACGTTATACGTTATACGGTATACGTTATACGTTATGCGTTATACGCTATACGTTATGCGTCATTGGTCATACCTTATACGTGATACGTCATACGTTATACGTTATACGTTATACGTTATTCGTTATACGTTATACGTTATACGTTATACGTTATACGTTATACGTTATACGTTATACGTTATACGTTATACGTTATACGTTATACGTTATACGTTAAACGTTATACGTCATACGTTATACGTTATACGTTATACGTTATACGTTATACGTTAAACGTTATACGTTATACGTTATACGTTATACGTTATACGTTATACGTTATACGTTATACGTTATACGTTAAACGTTCTACGTTATACGTTATACGTTATACGTTATACGTTATACGTTGTACGTTCTACGTTGTACGTTGTACGTTATACGTTGTACGTTATACGTTATACGTTATACGTCATACGTTATACGTTATACGTTATACGTTATACGTTATACGTTATACGTTATACGTTATACGTTATACGTTATACGTTATACGTTATACGTTATACGTTACACGTTATACGTTATACGATATACGTTATACGTTATACGTTAGACGTTATAGGTTATACGTAATACGTAATACGTTATACGTTATACGTTATACGTTACACGTTATACGTTATACGTTATACGTTATACGTTATACGTTATACGTTATACGTTATACGATATACGTTATGCGTTATACGTTATACGTTATACGTTGTACGTTATGCGTTAAACGTTATACGTTATACGATATACGTTATACGTTATACGTTATGCGTTATAGGATATACGTTATACGTTATACGTTATACGTTATACGTTATACGTTAAACGTTATACGTCATACGTTATACGTTATACGTTATACGTTATACGTTATACGTTAAACGTTATACGTTATACGTTATACGTTATACGTTATACGTTATACGTTATACGTTATACGTTATACGTTAAACGTTCTACGTTATACGTTATACGTTATACGTTATACGTTATACGTTGTACGTTCTACGTTGTACGTTGTACGTTATACGTTGTACGTTATACGTTATACGTTATACGTCATACGTTATACGTTATACGTTATACGTTATACGTTATACGTTATACGTTATACGTTATACGTTATACGTTATACGTTATACGTTATACGTTATACGTTATACGTTACACGTTATACGTTATACGTTATACGTTATACGTTATACGTTAGACGTTATAGGTTATACGTAATACGTAATACGTTATACGTTATACGTTATACGTTACACGTTATACGTTATACGTTATACGTCATACGTTATACGTTTCACGTTATACGTTATACGTTATGCGTTATACGTTATGCGTTATACGTTATACGTTATACGTTATACGTTATACGTTATACGTTATATGTTATACGTTATACGTTATACGTTATACGTTATACGTTATACGTTATACGTTATACGTTATACGTTATACGTTATACGTTATACGGTATACGTTATACGTTATACGTTATACGATATACGTTATGCGTTATACGTTATACGTTATACTTTGTACGTTATGCGTTAAACGTTAAACGTTATACGATATACGTTATACGTTATACGTTATGCGTTTTTGGATATACGTTATACGTTATACGTTATACGTTATACGTTATACGTTATACGTTATACGTTATACGTTATAGGTTATACGTTATACGTTATACGTTATACGTTATACGTTATACGTTATACGTTATACGTTATACGTTATACGTTATACGTTATACGTTATACGTTATACGTTATTCGTTATACGTTATACGTTATACGTTATACGTCATACGTTATACGTTATACGTTATACGTTATACGTTATACGTTATACGTTATACGTTAAACGTTATACGTCATACGTTATACGTTATACGTTATACGTTATACGTTATACGTTAAACGTTATACGTTATACGTTATACGTTATACGTTATACGTTATACGTTAAGCGTTATACGTTAAACGTTCTACGTTATACGTTATACGTTATACGTTATACGTTATACGTTGTACGTTCTACGTTGTACGTTGTACGTTATACGTTATACGTTGTACGTTATACGTTATACGTTATACGTCATACGTTATACGTTATACGTTATACGTTATACGTTATACGTTAAACGTTCTACGTTATACGTTATACGTTATACGTTATACGTTATACGTTGTACGTTCTACGTTGTACGTTGTACGTTATACGTTGTACGTTATACGTTATACGTTATACGTCATACGTTATACGTTATACGTTATACGTTATACGTTATACGTTATACGTTATACGTTATACGTTATACGTTATACGTTATACGTTATACGTTATACGTTACACGTTATACGTTATACGTTATACGTTATACGTTATACGTTAGACGTTATAGGTTATACGTAATACGTAATACGTTATACGTTATACGTTATACGTTACACGTTATACGTTATACGTTATACGTTATACGTTATACGTTATACGTTATACGTTATACGATATACGTTATGCGTTATACGTTATACGTTATACGTTGTACGTTATGCGTTAAACGTTATACGTTATACGATATACGTTATACGTTATACGTTATGCGTTATAGGATATACGTTATACGTTATACGTTATACGTTATACGTTATACGTTAAACGTTATACGTCATACGTTATACGTTATACGTTATACGATATACGTTATACGTTATACGTTATACGTTAAACGTTATACGTTATACGTTATACGTTATACGTTATACGTTATATGTTATACGTTATACGTTATACGTTATACGTTATACGTTATACGTTATACGTTATACGTTAAACGTTATACGTCATACGTTATACGTTATACGTTATACGTTATACGTTATACGTTATACGTTAAACGTTATACGTTATACGTTATACGTTATACGTTATACGTTATACGTTATACGTTATACGTTAAACGTTCTACGTTATACGTTATACGTTATACGTTATACGTTATACGTTGTACGTTATACGTTATACGTTATACGTTATACGTTATACGTTATACGTTATACGTTATACGTTATACGTTATACGTTATACGTTATACGTTATACGTTATACGTTATACGTTATACGTTATACGTTATACGTTATACGTTATACGTTATACGTTATACGTTATACGTTATACGTTATACGTTATACGTTATACGTTATACGTTATACGTTATACGTTATACGTTATACGTTACACGTTATGCGTTATAGGTCATACCTTATACGTGATACGTCATACGTTATACGTTACACGTTATACGTTATACGTTATGCGTTATACGTTATGCGTTATACGTTATACGTTATACGTTATACGTTATACGTTATACGTTATGCGTTATACGCTATACGTTATGCGTTATAGGATATACATTATGCGTTATAGGATATACGTTATACGTGATACCTTGTACGTTATACGTTGTACGTTATACGTTATACGTTATACGTTATGCGTTATACGTTATACGTTATACGTTATACGTTATACGTTTGACGTTATACGTTATACGGTATACGTTATACGTTATGCGTTATACGTTATACGTTATACGTTATACGTTATACGGTATACGTTATGCGTTATACGCTATACGTTATGCGTTATAGGATATACATTATGCGTTATAGGATATACGTTATACGTGATACCTTGTACGTTATACGTTGTACGTTATACGTTATACGTTATACGTTATACGTTATACGTTATACGTTATACGTTATACGTTATACGTTATACGTTATACGTTATACGTTATACGTTATACGTTATACGTTATACGGTATACGTTATACGTTATACGTTATACGATATACGTTATGCGTTATACGTTATACGTTATACTTTGTACGTTATGCGTTAAACGTTATACTTTGTACGTTATGCGTTAAACGTTAAACGTTATACGATATACGTTATACGTTATACGTTATACGTTATACGTTATACGTTATACGTTATACGTTATACGTTATACGTTATACGTTATACGTTATACGTTATACGTTATACGTTATACGTTATACGTTATACGTTATACGTTATACGTTATACGTTATACGGTATACGTTATACGTTATACGTTATACGATATACGTTATGCGTTATACGTTATACGTTATACTTTGTACGTTATGCGTTAAACGTTAAACGTTATACGATATACGTTATACGTTATACGTTATGCGTTTTTGGATATACGTTATACGTTATACGTTATACGTTATACGTTATACGTTATACGTTATACGTTATACGTTATACGTTATACGTTGTACGTTATACGTTGTACGTTATACGTTGTACGTTATACGTTATACGTTATACGTTATACGTTATACGTTATACGTTATACGTTATACGTTATACGTTATCGTTATACGTTATACGTTTTACGTTATACGTTATACGTTATACGTTATACGTTATACGTTATACGTTATACGTTATACGTTATACGTTATACGTTATACGTTATACGTTATACGTTATGCGTTATACCCTATACGTTATGCGTCATAGGTCATACCTTATACGTGATACGTCATACGTTATACGTTATACGTTATACGTTATTCGTTATACGTTATACGTTATACGTTATACGTCATACGTTATACGTTATACGTTATACGTTATACGTTATACGTTATACGTTATACGTTAAACGTTATACGTCATACGTTATACGTTATACGTTATACGTTATACGTTATACGTTAAACGTTATACGTTATACGTTATACGTTATACGTTATACGTTATACGTTAAGCGTTATACGTTAAACGTTCTACGTTATACGTTATACGTTATACGTTATACGTTATACGTTGTACGTTCTACGTTGTACGTTGTACGTTATACGTTATACGTTGTACGTTATACGTTATACGTTATACGTCATACGTTATACGTTATACGTTATACGTTATACGTTATACGTTATACGTTATACGTTATACGTTATACGTTATACGTTATACGTTATACGTTATACGTTACACGTTATACGTTATACGTTATACGTTATACGTTAGACGTTATATGTTATACGTAATACGTAATACGTTATACGTTATACGTTATACGTTATACTTTGTACGTTATGCGTTAAACGTTATACGTTATACGATATACGTTATACGTTATACGTTATGCGTTTTTGGATATACGTTATACGTTATACGTCATACGTTATACGTTACACGTTATACGTTATACGTTATACGTTATACGTTATACGTTTTACGTTATACGTTATACGTTATACGTTATACATTATACGTTATACGTTATACGTTATACGTTATACGTTATTCGTTATACGTTATACGTTATACGTTATACGTTATACGTTATACGTCATACGTTATACGTTATACGTTATACGTTATACGTTACTCGTTATGCGTAATATGTAATACGTTTTACGTTTTACGGTATTCGTTATACGTTATACGTTATACGTTATACGTTATACGTTATACGTTATACGTTATACGTTATACGTTATACGTTATACGTTATACGTTATACGTTATGCGTTATACGCTATACGTTATGCGTTATAGGATATACGTTATACGTTACACGTTATACGTTTAAAGTTATACGTTATACGTTATACGTTATACGTTAAACGTTATACGTCATACGTTATACGTTATACGTTATACGTTATACGTTATACGTTATACGTTAAACGTTATACGTTATACGTTATACGTTATACGTTATACGTTATACGTTATACGTTATACGTTATACGTTAAACGTTCTACGTTATACGTTATACGTTATACGTTATACGTTATACGATGTACGTTATACGTTATACGTTATACGTTATACGTTATACGTTATACGTTATACGTTATACGTTATACGTTATACGTTATACGTTATACGTTATACGTTATACGTTATACGTTATACGTTATACGTTATACGTTATACGTTATACGTTATACGTTATACGTTATACGTTATACGTTATACGTTATACGTTATACGTTATACGTTATACGTTATACGTTATACGTTATACGTTATACGTTACACGTTATGCGTTATAGGTCATACCTTATACGTGATACGTCATACGTTATACGTTACACGTTATACGTTATACGTTATGCGTTATACGTTATGCGTTATACGTTATACGTTATACGTTATACGTTATACGTTATACGTTATGCGTTATACGCTATACGTTATGCGTTATAGGATATACATTATGCGTTATAGGATATACGTTATACGTGATACCTTGTACGTTATACGTTGTACGTTATACGTTATACGTTATACGTTATGCGTTATACGTTATACGTTATACGTTATACGTTATACGTTTGACGTTATACGTTATACGGTATACGTTATACGTTATGCGTTATACGTTATACGTTATACGTTATACGTTATACGGTATACGTTATGCGTTATACGCTATACGTTATGCGTTATAGGATATACATTATGCGTTATAGGATATACGTTATACGTGATACCTTGTACGTTATACGTTGTACGTTATACGTTATACGTTATACGTTATACGTTATACGTTATACGTTATACGTTATACGTTATACGTTATACGTTATACGTTATACGTTGTGCGTTATACGTTATGCGTTATAGGATATACGTTATACGTTACACGTTATACGTTATACGTTATACGTTATACGTTATACGTTATACGGTATACCTTATGCGTTATACGCTATACGTTATGCGTTATAGGATATACATTATGCGTTATAGGATATACGTTATACGTGATACCTTGTACGTTATACGTTGTACGTTATACGTTATACGTTATACGTTATACGTTATACGTTATACGTTATACGTTATACGTTATACGTTATACGTTATACGTTATACGTTATACGTTATACGTTATACGTTATACGTTATACGTTATACGTTATACGTTATACGTTATACGTTAAACGTTATACGTTATACGTTATACGTTATACGTTATACGTTATACGTTATACGTTATAAGTTATACGTTGTGCGTTATACGTTATGCGTTATAGGATATACGTTATACGTTATACGTTATACTTTATACGTTATACGTTATACGTTATACGTTATACGTTATATGTTATACGTTATACGTTATACGTTACACGTTATACGTTATACGTTATACGTTATACGTTATACGTTATACGTTATACGTTATACGTTATACGTTATACGTTATACGTTATACGTTATACGTTATACGTTATACGTTATACGTTATACGTTATACGTTATACGTTACACGTTATACGTTATACGTTATACGTTATACGTTATACGTTATACGTTATACGTTATGCGTTATACGCTATACGTTATGCGTCATAGGTCATACCTTATACGTGATAATGTCATACGTTATACGTTATACGTTATACGTTATACGTTATTCGTTATACGTTATACGTTATACGTTATACGTTATACGATATACGTTATACGTTTACGTTATACGTTATACGTTATACGTCATACGTTATACGTTATACGTTATACGTTATACGTTTTACGTTATACGTTATACGTTATACGTTATACATTATACGTTAGACGTTATACGTTATACGTTATACGTTATTCGTTATACGTTATACGTTATACGTTATATGTTATACGTTATACGTTATACGTTATACGTTATACGTTATACGTTATACGTTATACGATATACGTTATACGTTATACGTTATACGTTATACGTTATACGTTATACGTTATACGTTATACGTTATACGTTATACGTTATACGTTACACGTTATGCGTTATAGGTCATACCTTATACGTGATACGTCATACGTTATACGTTACACGTTATACGTTATACGTTATACGTTATACGTTATACGTTATACGTTATACGTTATACGTTATACGTTATACGTTATACGTTATACGTTATACGTTATACGTTATACGTTATACGTTATACGTTATACGTTATACGTTATACGTTATACGTTATACGTTATACGTTATACGTTATACGTTATACGTTATACGTTATACGTTATACGTTATACGTTATACGTTATACGTTATACGTTATACGTTATACGTTATACGTTATACGTTATACGTTATACGTTATACGTTATACGTTATACGTTATACGTTATACGTTATACGTTATACGTTATACGTTATACGTTATACGTTATACGTTATACGTTATACGTTATACGTTATACGTTATACGTTATACGTTATACGTTATACGTTATACGTTATACGTTATACGTTATACGTTATACGAGGTGTGTTCAAAAAGTATCGCGAATTTTGTGTTTTTTCAAAAATTATTTATTTATTCATGAATATCTATTTTGTCCCCTTCAAAGTAATCCCCATGAGATATTATACACTTGTGCCAACGGTTTTTCCAATCTTCGAAGCACTTCAAAAAATCATTTTTTTGTATCCTTTTCAGCTCCTCCTTCGATGCCGTCTTTATCTCGTCAAGCGTAGCGTAACGTCGTTCTTTCATGGGCCTCTTCAGTTTAGGGAACAAGAAAAAGTCGCAGGGGGCCAGATCTGGGGAATACGGTGGCTGCGGCATCATTAGTGTGTTGTTTTTGGCCAAAAAGTCGCGCACAAGCAAGGATGTGTGAGCAGGGGCGTTATCGTGGTGCAAAAGCCAATTTTTGTTCTTCCACAAATCCGGGCGTTTCTGGCGGATTGCTTCGCGCAAATTGCGCATAACTTGCAGGTAATATTCTTTATTGACCGTTCTACCCTGTGGCAAGTACTCATGATGCACCACGCCCCTGCAATCGAAGAAAACTGTCAGCAAAACTTTCACATTCGACCGAACTTGGCGCGCTTTTTTCGGTCTTGGTTCGTGTGGCAGCTTCCATTGAGATGATTGAGCTTTGGTTTCCACGTCATAACCATAAACCCACGATTCGTCACCAGTTATGACCCTCTGGAGCAAATTTGGGTCGTCGCGGACAGAGTCCAACATCTCATTAGCAATGTTCATGCGAAGCTGTTTTTGGTCGCAATTGAGCAATTTTGGTACGAATTTCGCGGCGACCCGTCTCATGCCCAAATCATTGATAAAAATCGAATGGCACGAGCCAATCGATATGTTTAGGTCCTCAGCAACTTCTCTAACGGTGATTCGACGATTGGCCAATATCATTTTCTCCACTTCATTAATTTTTTCGTCTGTTGTTGAAGTGCTCGGGCGTCCGGCACGCTCTTTGTCGTTCCCATCTTCTCGGCCTTCTGAGAACATTTTGTACCACCGATAAACGTTGCTTCGGTCCAAGGTAGCTTCTCCGTATGGCACAGTCAACATTCGGAATGCATCCGCGCACTTAATTTCGTTTTTCACACAAAATTTGATACAGGTTCTTTGATCCATTTTTCTTAATAGGTAAAAATCGAAGACGATCCAAAACACGTGCAAGCAAAGCAGCTGTCAACCATTAAGTGAACATTCAAAATGGCCGAGCTTGTCGGCATAAGTGAGAGACATGAGTACCAACATAAAGCCACAAAAAGATCGAAATTCGAATATACGTAACCCGCGAAAATTCAAAATTCGCGATACTTTTTGAACAAACCTCGTACGTTATACGTTATACGTTATACGTTATACGTTATACGTTATACGTTATAGGTTATACGTTATACGTTATACGTTATACGTTATACGTTATACGTTATGCGTTATACGCTATACGTTATGCGTCATTGGTCATACCTTATACGTGATACGTCATACGTTATACGTTATACGTTATACGTTATTCGTTATACGTTATACGTTATACGTTATACGTTATACGATATACGTTATACGTTTACGTTATACGTTTACGTTATACGTTATACGTTATACGTTATACGTTATACGTTATACGTTATGCGTTATACGTTATGCGTTATACGTTATACGTTATACGTTATACGTTATACGTTATACGTTATACGTTATACGTTATACGTTATACGTTATACGTTATACGTTATTCGTTATGCGTTATACGTTATGCGTTATACGTTATACGTTATACGTTATACGTTATACGTTATACGTTATACGTTATACGTTATACGTTATACGTTATACGTTATACGTTATACGTTATACGTTATACGTTATACGTTATACGTTATACGTTATACGTTATACGTTATACGTTATACGTTATACGTTATACGTTATACGTTATACGTTATACGTTATACGTTATACGTTATACGTTATACGTTATACGTTATACGTTATACGTTATACGTTATACGTTATACGTTATACGTTATACGTTATACGTTATACGTTATACGTTATACGTTATACGTTATACGTTATACGTTATACGTTATACGTTATACGTTATACGTTATACGTTACACGTTATGCGTTATAGGTCATACCTTATACGTGATACGTCATACGTTATACGTTACACGTTATACGTTATACGTTATGCGTTATACGTTATGCGTTATACGTTATACGTTATACGTTATACGTTATACGTTATACGTTATGCGTTATACGCTATACGTTATGCGTTATAGGATATTCATTATGCGTTATAGGATATACGTTATACGTGATACCTTGTACGTTATACGTTGTACGTTATACGTTATACGTTATACGTTATGCGTTATACGTTATACGTTATACGTTATACGTTATACGTTTGACGTTATACGTTATACGGTATACGTTATACGTTATGCGTTATACGTTATACGTTATACGTTATACGTTATACGGTATACGTTATGCGTTATACGCTATACGTTATGCGTTATAGGATATACATTATGCGTTATAGGATATACGTTATACGTGATACCTTGTACGTTATACGTTATACGGTATACGTTATGCGTTATACGCTATACGTTATGCGTTATAGGATATACATTATGCGTTATAGGATATACGTTATACGTGATACCTTGTACGTTATACGTTGTACGTTATACGTTATACGTTATACGTTATACGTTATACGTTATACGTTATACGTTATACGTTATAAGTTATACGTTGTGCGTTATACGTTATGCGTTATAGGATATACGTTATACGTTATACGTTATACTTTATACGTTATACGTTATACGTTATACGTTATACGTTATATGTTATACGTTATACGTTATACGTTACACGTTATACGTTATACGTTATACGTTATACGTTATGCGTTATACGTTATGCGTTATACGTTATACGTTATACGTTATACGTTATACGTTATACGTTATACGTTATACGTTATACGTTATACGTTATACGTTATACGTTATACGTTATTCGTTATACGTTATACGTTATACGTTATACGTTATACGTTATACCTTATACGTTATTCGTTATACGTTATACGTTATACGTTATACGTTATACGATATACGTTATACGTTTACGTTATACGTTATACGTTATACGTCATACGTTATACGTTATACGTTATACGTTATACGTTTTACGTTATACGTTATACGTTATACGTTATACATTATACGTTAGACGTTATACGTTATACGTTATACGTTATTCGTTATACGTTATACGTTATACGTTATATGTTATACGTTATACGTTATACGTTATACGTTATACGTTATACGTTATACGTTATACGATATACGTTATACGTTATACGTTATACGTTATACGTTATACGTTATACGTTATACGTTATACGTTATACGTTATACGTTATACGTTACACGTTATGCGTTATAGGTCATACCTTATACGTGATACGTCATACGTTATACGTTACACGTTATACGTTATACGTTATACGTTATACGTTATACGTTATACGTTATACGTTATACGTTATACGTTATACGTTATACGTTATACGTTATACGTTATACGTTATACGTTATACGTTATACGTTATACGTTATACGTTATACGTTATACGTTATACGTTATACGTTATACGTTATACGTTATACGTTATACGTTATACGTTATACGTTATACGTTATACGTTATACGTTATACGTTATACGTTATACGTTATACGTTATACGTTATACGTTATACGTTATACGTTATACGTTATACGTTATACGTTATACGTTATACGTTATACGTTATACGTTATACGTTATACGTTATACGTTATACGTTATACGTTATACGTTATACGTTATACGTTATATGTTATACGTTATACGTTATACGTTATACGTTATACGTTATACGTTATACGTTATACGTTATACGTTATACGTTATACGTTATAGGTTATACGTTATACGTTATACGTTATACGTTATACGTTATACGTTATGCGTTATACGCTATACGTTATGCGTCATTGGTCATACCTTATACGTGATACGTCATACGTTATACGTTATACGTTATACGTTATTCGTTATACGTTATACGTTATACGTTATACGTTATACGATATACGTTATACGTTTACGTTATACGTTATACGTTATACGTTATACGTTATGCGTTATACGTTATGCGTTATACGTTATGCGTTATACGTTATACGTTATACGTTATACGTTATACGTTATACGTTATACGTTATACGTTATACGTTATACGTTATACGTTATACGTTATTCGTTATGCGTTATACGTTATGCGTTATACGTTATACGTTATACGTTATACGTTATATGTTATACGTTATACGTTATACGTTATACGTTATACGTTATACGTTATACGTTATACGTTATACGTTATACGTTATACGTTATACGTTATACGTTATACGTTATACGTTATACGTTATACGTTATACGTTATACGTTATACGTTATACGTTATACGTTATACGTTATACGTTATACGTTATACGTTATACGTTATACGTTATACGTTATACGTTATACGTTATACGTTATACGTTATACGTTATACGTTATACGTTATACGTTATACGTTATACGTTATACGTTATACGTTATACGTTATACGTTATACGTTATACGTTATACGTTATACGTTATACGTTACACGTTATGCGTTATAGGTCATACCTTATACGTGATACGTCATACGTTATACGTTACACGTTATACGTTATACGTTATGCGTTATACGTTATGCGTTATACGTTATACGTTATACGTTATACGTTATACGTTATACGTTATGCGTTATACGCTATACGTTATGCGTTATAGGATATTCATTATGCGTTATAGGATATACGTTATACGTGATACCTTGTACGTTATACGTTGTACGTTATACGTTATACGTTATACGTTATGCGTTATACGTTATACGTTATACGTTATACGTTATACGTTTGACGTTATACGTTATACGGTATACGTTATACGTTATGCGTTATACGTTATACGTTATACGTTATACGTTATACGGTATACGTTATGCGTTATACGCTATACGTTATGCGTTATAGGATATACATTATGCGTTATAGGATATACGTTATACGTGATACCTTGTACGTTATACGTTATACGGTATACGTTATGCGTTATACGCTATACGTTATGCGTTATAGGATATACATTATGCGTTATAGGATATACGTTATACGTGATACCTTGTACGTTATACGTTGTACGTTATACGTTATACGTTATACGTTATACGTTATACGTTATACGTTATACGTTATACGTTATAAGTTATACGTTGTGCGTTATACGTTATGCGTTATAGGATATACGTTATACGTTATACGTTATACTTTATACGTTATACGTTATACGTTATACGTTATACGTTATATGTTATACGTTATACGTTATACGTTACACGTTATACGTTATACGTTATACGTTATACGTTATGCGTTATACGTTATGCGTTATACGTTATACGTTATACGTTATACGTTATACGTTATACGTTATACGTTATACGTTATACGTTATACGTTATACGTTATACGTTATACGTTATTCGTTATACGTTATACGTTATACGTTATACGTTATACGTTATACCTTATACGTTATACGTTATACGTTATACGTTATACGTTATACGTTATACGTTATACGTTATACGTTATACGTTATACGTTATACGTTATACGTTATACGTTATACGTTATACGTTATACGTTATACGTTATACGTTATACGTTATACGTTATACGTTTACGTTATTCGTTATACGTTATACGTTATGCGTTATACGTTATACGTTATACGTTATACGTTATACGTTATACGTTATACGTTATACGTTATACGTTATACGTTATACGTTATACGTTATACGTTATACGTTATACGTTATACGTTATACGTTGTACGTTATACGTTATACGTTATACGTTATACGTTATAAGTTATACGTTGTGCGTTATACGTTATGCGTTATAGGATATACGTTATACGTTATACGTTATACTTTATACGTTATACTTTATACGTTATACGTTATACGTTATATGTTATACGTTATACGTTATACGTTACACGTTATACGTTATACGTTATACGTTATACGTTATACGTTATACGTTATACGTTATACGTTATACGTTATACGTTATACGTTATACGTTATACGTTATACGTTACACGTTATGCGTTATAGGTCATACCTTATACGTGATACGTCATACGTTATACGTTACACGTTATACGTTATACGTTATGCGTTATACGTTATGCGTTATACGTTATACGTTATGCGTTATACGCTATACGTTATGCGTTATAGGATATACATTATGCGTTATAGGATATACGTTATACGTGATACCTTGTACGTTATACGTTGTACGGTATACGTTATACGTTATACGTTATACGTTATACGTTATACGTTATACGTTATGCGTTATACGCTATACGTTATGCGTTATAGGATATACATTATGCGTTATAGGATATACGTTATACGTGATACCTTGTACGTTATACGTTGTACGTTATACGTTATACGTTATACGTTATACGTTATACGTTATACGTTATACGTTATACGTTATACGTTATACGTTATACGTTATACGTTATACGTTATACGTTATACGTTATACGTTATACGTTATACGTTATACGTTATACGTTATACGTTATACGTTATACGTTATACGTTATACGTTATACGTTATACGTTATACGTTATACGTTATACGTTATACGTTATACGTTATACGTTATACGTTATACGTTATACGTTATACGTTATACGTTATACGTTATACGTTATACGTTATACGTTATACGTTATACGTTATACGTTATACGTTATACGTTATACGTTATACGTTATACGTTATACGTTATACGTTATACGTTATACGTTATACGTTATACGTTATACGTTATACGTTATACGTTATACGTTATACGTTATACGTTATACGTTATACGTTGTACGTTATACGTTATACGTTATACGTTGTACGTTATACGTTATACGTTATACGTTGTACGTTATACGTTATACGTTATACGTTATACGTTATACGTTATACGTTATACGTTATACGTTATACGTTATACGTTATGCGTTATACGCTATACGTTATGCGTCATTGGTCATACCTTATACGTGATACGTCATACGTTATACGTTATACGTTATACGTTATTCGTTATACGTTATACGTTATACGTTATACGTTATACGATATACGTTATACGTTTACGTTATACGTTATACGTTATACGTTATACGTTATACGTTATACGTTATACGTTATGCGTTATACGTTATGCGTTATACGTTATACGTTATACGTTATACGTTATACGTTATACGTTATACGTTATACGTTATACGTTATACGTTATACGTTATACGTTATACGTTATTCGTTATACGTTATACGTTATACGTTATTCGTTATACGTTATACGTTATGCGTTATACGTTATACGTTATACGTTATACGTTATACGTTATACGTTATATGTTGTACGTTATACGTTATACGTTATACGTTATACGTCATACGTTATACGTTATACGTTATACGTTATACGTTATACGTTATACGTTATACGTTATACGTTATACGTTATATGTTATACGTTATACGTTATACGTTATACGTTATACGTTATACGTTATACGTTATACGTTATACGTTATACGTTATACGTTATACGTTATACGTTATACGTTATACGTTATACGTTATACGTTATACGTTATACGTTATACGTTATACGTTATACGTTATACGTTATACGTTACACGTTATGCGTTATAGGTCATACCTTATACGTGATACGTCATACGTTATACGTTACACGTTATACGTTATACGTTATGCGTTATACGTTATGCGTTATACGTTATACGTTATACGTTATACGTTATACGTTATACGTTATGCGTTATACGCTATACGTTATGCGTTATAGGATATACATTATGCGTTATAGGATATACGTTATACGTGATACCTTGTACGTTATACGTTGTACGTTATACGTTATACGTTATACGTTATGCGTTATACGTTATACGTTATACGTTATACGTTATACGTTATACGTTATACGTTATACGTTATACGTTATATGTTATACGTTATACGTTATACGTTATACGTTATACGTTATACGTTATACGTTATACGTTATACGTTATACGTTATACGTTATACGTTATACGTTATACGTTATACGTTATACGTTATACGTTATACGTTATACGTTATACGTTATACGTTATACGTTATACGTTACACGTTATGCGTTATAGGTCATACCTTATACGTGATACGTCATACGTTATACGTTACACGTTATACGTTATACGTTATGCGTTATACGTTATGCGTTATACGTTATACGTTATACGTTATACGTTATACGTTATACGTTATACGTTATGCGTTATACGCTATACGTTATGCGTTATAGGATATACATTATGCGTTATAGGATATACGTTATACGTGATACCTTGTACGTTATACGTTGTACGTTATACGTTATACGTTATACGTTATGCGTTATACGTTATACGTTATACGTTATACGTTATACGTTTGACGTTATACGTTATACGGTATACGTTATACGTTATGCGTTATACGTTATACGTTATACGTTATACGTTATACGTTATACGTTATACGTTATACGTTATACGTTATACGTTATACGTTATACGTTATACGTTATAAGTTATACGTTGTGCGTTATACGTTATGCGTTATAGGATATTCGTTATACGTTATACGTTATACTTTATACGTTATACGTTATACGTTATACGTTATACGTTATACGTTGTGCGTTATACGTTATGCGTTATAGAATATACGTTATACGTTACACGTTATACGTTATACGTTATACGTTATACGTTATACGTTATACGGTATACCTTATGCGTTATACGCTATACGTTATGCGTTATAGGATATACATTATGCGTTATAGGATATACGTTATACGTGATACCTTGTACGTTATACGTTGTACGTTATACGTTATACGTTATACGTTATACGTTATACGTTATACGTTATACGTTATACGTTATACGTTATACGTTATACGTTATACGTTATACGTTGTGCGTTATACGTTATGCGTTATAGGATATACGTTATACGTTACACGTTATACGTTATACGTTATACGTTATACGTTATACGTTATACGGTATACCTTATGCGTTATACGCTATACGTTATGCGTTATAGGATATACATTATGCGTTATAGGATATACGTTATACGTGATACCTTGTACGTTATACGTTGTACGTTATACGTTATACGTTATACGTTATACGTTATACGTTATACGTTATACGTTATACGTTATACGTTATACGTTATACGTTATACGTTATACGTTATACGTTATACGTTATACGTTATACGTTATACGTTATACGTTATACGTTATACGTTATACGTTATACGTTATACGTTATACGTTATAAGTTATACGTTGTGCGTTATACGTTATGCGTTATAGGATATACGTTATACGTTATACGTTATACTTTATACGTTATACGTTATACGTTATACGTTATACGTTATATGTTATACGTTATACGTTATACGTTACACGTTATACGTTATACGTTATACGTTATACGATATACGTTATACGTTATACGTTATACGTTATACGTCATACGTTATACGTTATACGTTATACGTTATACGTTTGACGTTATACGTTATACGGTATATGTTATACGTTATGCGTTATACGTTATACGTTATACGTTATACGTTATACGGTATACGTTATGCGTTATACGCTATACGTTATGCGTTATTCGTTATACGTTATACGTTATGCGTTATACGTTATACGTTATACGTTATACGTTATACGTTATACGTTATACGTTATACGTTATATGTTGTACGTTATACGTTATACGTTATACGTTATACGTTATACGTTATACGTTATACGTTATACGTTATACGTTATACGTTATACGTTATACGTTATACGTTATACGTTATACGTTATACGTTATACGTTATACGTTATACGTTATACGTTATACGTTATACGTTATACGTTATACGTTATACGTTATACGTTATACGTTATACGTTATACGTTATACGTTATACGTTATACGTTATACGTTATACGTTATACGTTATACGTTATACGTTATACGTTATGCGTTATACGTTATACGTTATACGTTATACGTTATACGTTTGACGTTATACGTTATACGGTATACGTTATACGTTATGCGTTACACGTTATACGTTATACGTTATACGTTATACGGTATACGTTACGCGTTATACGCTATACGTTATGCGTTATAGGATATACATTATGCGTTATAGGATATACGTTATACGTGATACCATGTACGTTATACGTTGTACGTTATACGTTATACGTTATACGTTATACGTTATACGTTATACGTTATACGTTATACGTTATACGTTATACGTTATACGTTATACGTTATACGTTATACGTTATACGTTATACGTTGTGCGTTATACGTTATGCGTTATAGGATATACGTTATACGTTACACGTTATACGTTATACGTTATACGTTATACGTTATACGTTATACGGTATACGTTATGCGTTATACTCTATACGTTATGCGTTATAGGATATACATTATGCGTTATAGGATATACATTATGCGTTATAGGATATACGTTATACGTGATACCTTGTACGTTATACGTTGTACGTTATACGTTATACGTTATACGTTATACGTTATACGTTATACGTTATACGTTATACGTTATACGTTATACGTTATACGTTATACGTTATACGTTATACGTTATACGTTATACGTTATACGTTATACGTTATACGTTATACGTTATACGTTATACGTTATACGTTATACGTTATACGTTATACGTTATACGTTACACGTTATGCGTTATAGGTCATACCTTATACGTGATACGTCATACGTTATACGTTACACGTTATACGTTATACGTTATGCGTTATACGTTATGCGTTATACGTTATACGTTATACGTTATACGTTATACGTTATACGTTATGCGTTATACGCTATACGTTATGCGTTATAGGATATAAATTATGCGTTATAGGATATACGTTATACGTGACACCTTGTACGTTATACGTTGTACGTTATACGTTATACGTTATACGTTATGCGTTATACGTTATACGTTATACGTTATACGTTATACGTTTGACGTTATACGTTATACGGTATACGTTATACGTTATGCGTTATACGTTATACGTTATACGTTATACGTTATACGGTATACGTTATGCGTTATACGCTATACGTTATGCGTTATAGGATATACATTATGCGTTATAGGATATACGTTATACGTGATACCTTGTACGTTATACGTTGTACGTTATACGTTATACGTTATACGTTATACGTTATACGTTATACGTTATACGTTATACGTTATACGTTATACGTTATACGTTATACGTTATACGTTATACGTTATACGTTATACGTTATACGTTATACGTTATACGTTATACGTTATACGTTATACGTTATACGTTATACGTTATACGTTATACGTTATACGTTATACGTTACACGTTATGCGTTATAGGTCATACCTTATACGTGATACGTCATACGTTATACGTTACACGTTATACGTTATACGTTATGCGTTATACGTTATGCGTTATACGTTATACGTTATACGTTATACGTTATACGTTATACGTTATGCGTTATACGCTATACGTTATGCGTTATAGGATATACATTATGCGTTATAGGATATACGTTATACGTTGTACGTTATACGTTATACGTTATACGTTATGCGTTATACGTTATACGTTATACGTTATACGTTATACGTTATACGTTATACGTTATACGTTATACGTTACACGTTATACGTTATACGTTATGCGTTATAGGATATACGTTATACGTTACACGTTATACGTTATACGTTATACGTTATACGTTATACGTTATACGGTATACGTTATGCGTTATACGCTATACGTTATGCGTTATAGGATATACATTATGCGTTATAGGATATACGTTATACGTGATACCTTGTACGTTATACGTTGTACGTTATACGGTATACGTTATACGTTATGCGTTATACGTTATACGTT
Organism: Ptiloglossa arizonensis; assembly: GCF_051014685.1. Lineage (NCBI taxonomy): Eukaryota > Metazoa > Arthropoda > Insecta > Hymenoptera > Colletidae > Ptiloglossa > Ptiloglossa arizonensis. Next base: position 169,583 of record NW_027478763.1, on the reverse strand, counting down.
ATACGTTATACGTTATACGTTATACGTTATACGTTATACGTTATACGTTATACGTTATACGTTATACGTTATACGTTATAAGTTATACGTTGTGCGTTATACGTTATGCGTTATAGGATATTCGTTATACGTTATACGTTATACTTTATACGTTATACGTTATACGTTATACGTTATACGTTATACGTTGTGCGTTATACGTTATGCGTTATAGAATATACGTTATACGTTACACGTTATACGTTATACGTTATACGTTATACGTTATACGTTATACGGTATACCTTATGCGTTATACGCTATACGTTATGCGTTATAGGATATACATTATGCGTTATAGGATATACGTTATACGTGATACCTTGTACGTTATACGTTGTACGTTATACGTTATACGTTATACGTTATACGTTATACGTTATACGTTATACGTTATACGTTATACGTTATACGTTATACGTTATACGTTGTGCGTTATACGTTATGCGTTATAGGATATACGTTATACGTTACACGTTATACGTTATACGTTATACGTTATACGTTATACGTTATACGGTATACCTTATGCGTTATACGCTATACGTTATGCGTTATAGGATATACATTATGCGTTATAGGATATACGTTATACGTGATACCTTGTACGTTATACGTTGTACGTTATACGTTATACGTTATACGTTATACGTTATACGTTATACGTTATACGTTATACGTTATACGTTATACGTTATACGTTATACGTTATACGTTATACGTTATACGTTATACGTTATACGTTATACGTTATACGTTATACGTTATACGTTATACGTTATACGTTATACGTTATACGTTATAAGTTATACGTTGTGCGTTATACGTTATGCGTTATAGGATATACGTTATACGTTATACGTTATACTTTATACGTTATACGTTATACGTTATACGTTATACGTTATATGTTATACGTTATACGTTATACGTTACACGTTATACGTTATACGTTATACGTTATACGATATACGTTATACGTTATACGTTATACGTTATACGTCATACGTTATACGTTATACGTTATACGTTATACGTTTGACGTTATACGTTATACGGTATACGTTATACGTTATGCGTTATACGTTATACGTTATACGTTATACGTTATACGGTATACGTTATGCGTTATACGCTATACGTTATGCGTTATTCGTTATACGTTATACGTTATGCGTTATACGTTATACGTTATACGTTATACGTTATACGTTATACGTTATACGTTATACGTTATATGTTGTACGTTATACGTTATACGTTATACGTTATACGTTATACGTTATACGTTATACGTTATACGTTATACGTTATACGTTATACGTTATACGTTATACGTTATACGTTATACGTTATACGTTATACGTTATACGTTATACGTTATACGTTATACGTTATACGTTATACGTTATACGTTATACGTTATACGTTATACGTTATACGTTATACGTTATACGTTATACGTTATACGTTATACGTTATACGTTATACGTTATACGTTATACGTTATACGTTATACGTTATACGTTATACGTTATACGTTATGCGTTATACGTTATACGTTATACGTTATACGTTATACGTTTGACGTTATACGTTATACGGTATACGTTATACGTTATGCGTTACACGTTATACGTTATACGTTATACGTTATACGGTATACGTTACGCGTTATACGCTATACGTTATGCGTTATAGGATATACATTATGCGTTATAGGATATACGTTATACGTGATACCATGTACGTTATACGTTGTACGTTATACGTTATACGTTATACGTTATACGTTATACGTTATACGTTATACGTTATACGTTATACGTTATACGTTATACGTTATACGTTATACGTTATACGTTATACGTTATACGTTGTGCGTTATACGTTATGCGTTATAGGATATACGTTATACGTGATACCTTGTACGTTATACGTTGTACGTTATACGTTATACGTTATACGTTATACGTTATACGTTATACGTTATACGTTATACGTTATACGTTATACGTTATACGTTATACGTTATACGTTATACGTTATACGTTATACGTTATACGTTATACGTTATACGTTATACGTTATACGTTATACGTTATACGTTATACGTTATACGTTATACGTTATACGTTACACGTTATGCGTTATAGGTCATACCTTATACGTGATACGTCATACGTTATACGTTACACGTTATACGTTATACGTTATGCGTTATACGTTATGCGTTATACGTTATACGTTATACGTTATACGTTATACGTTATACGTTATGCGTTATACGCTATACGTTATGCGTTATAGGATATACATTATGCGTTATAGGATATACGTTATACGTGATACCTTGTACGTTATACGTTGTACGTTATACGTTATACGTTATACGTTATGCGTTATACGTTATACGTTATACGTTATACGTTATACGTTTGACGTTATACGTTATACGGTATACGTTATACGTTATGCGTTATACGTTATACGTTATACGTTATACGTTATACGGTATACGTTATGCGTTATACGCTATACGTTATGCGTTATAGGATATACATTATGCGTTATAGGATATACGTTATACGTGATACCTTGTACGTTATACGTTGTACGTTATACGTTATACGTTATACGTTATACGTTATACGTTATACGTTATACGTTATACGTTATACGTTATACGTTATACGTTATACGTTATACGTTATACGTTATACGTTATACGTTATACGTTATACGTTATACGTTATACGTTATACGTTATACGTTATACGTTATACGTTATACGTTATACGTTATACGTTATACGTTACACGTTATGCGTTATAGGTCATACCTTATACGTGATACGTCATACGTTATACGTTACACGTTATACGTTATACGTTATGCGTTATACGTTATGCGTTATACGTTATACGTTATACGTTATACGTTATACGTTATACGTTATGCGTTATACGCTATACGTTATGCGTTATAGGATATACATTATGCGTTATAGGATATACGTTATACGTTGTACGTTATACGTTATACGTTATACGTTATGCGTTATACGTTATACGTTATACGTTATACGTTATACGTTATACGTTATACGTTATACGTTATACGTTATACGTTATACGTTATACGTTATACGTTATACGTTATACGTTGTGCGTTATACGTTATGCGTTATAGGATATACGTTATACGTTACACGTTATACGTTATACGTTATACGTTATACGTTATACGTTATACGTTATACGGTATACGTTATGCGTTATACGCTATACGTTATGCGTTATAGGATATACATTATGCGTTATAGGATATACGTTATACGTGATACCTTGTACGTTATACGTTGTACGTTATACGTTATACGTTATACGTTATACGTTATACGTTATACGTTATACGTTATACGTTATACGTTATACGTTATACGTTATAAGTTATACGTTGTGCGTTATACGTTATGCGTTATAGGATATACGTTATACGTTACACGTTATACGTTATACGTTATACGTTATACGTTATACGTTATACGTTATACGTTATACGTTATACGTTATACGTTATACGTTATGCGTTATAGGATATACATTATGCGTTATAGGATATACGTTATACGTGATACCTGGTACGTTATACGGTATACGTTATGCGTTATACGCTATACGTTATGCGTTATAGGATATACATTATGCGTTATAGGATATACGTTATACGTGATACCTTGTACGTTATACGTTGTACGTTATACGTTATACGTTATACGTTATACGTTATACGTTATACGTTATACGTTATACGTTACACGTTATGCGTTATAGGTCATACCTTATACGTGATACGTCATACGTTATACGTTACACGTTATACGTTATACGTTATACGTTATACGTTATACGTTATACGTTATACGTTATACGTTATACGTTATACGTTATACGTTATACGTTATACGTTACACGTTATGCGTTATAGGTCATACCTTATACGTGATACGTCATACGTTATACGTTACACGTTATACGTTATACGTTATGCGTTATACGTTATGCGTTATACGTTATACGTTATACGTTATACGTTATACGTTATACGTTATGCGTTATACGCTATACGTTATGCGTTATAGGATATACATTATGCGTTATAGGATATACGTTATACGTGATACCTTGTACGTTATACGTTGTACGTTATACGTTATACGTTATACGTTATGCGTTATACGTTATACGTTATACGTTATACGTTATACGTTTGACGTTATACGTTATACGGTATACGTTATACGTTATGCGTTATACGTTATACGTTATACGTTATACGTTATACGGTATACGTTATGCGTTATACACTATACGTTATGCGTTATAGGATATACATTATGCGTTATAGGATATACGTTATACGTGATACCTTGTACGTTATACGTTGTACGTTATACGTTATACGTTATACGTTATACGTTATACGTTATACGTTATACGTTATACGTTATACGTTATACGTTATACGTTATACGTTATACGTTGTGCGTTATACGTTATGCGTTATAGGATATACGTTATACGTTACACGTTATACGTTATACGTTATACGTTATACGTTATACGTTATACGGTATACGTTATGCGTTATACGCTATACGTTATGCGTTATAGGATATACATTATGCGTTATAGGATATACGTTATACGTGATACCTTGTACGTTATACGTTGTACGTTATACGTTATACGTTATACGTTATACGTTATACGTTATACGTTATACGTTATACGTTATACGTTATACGTTATACGTTATACGTTATACGTTATACGTTATACGTTATACGTTATACGTTATACGTTATACGTTATACGTTATACGTTATACGTTATACGTTATACGTTATACGTTATACGTTATACGTTATAAGTTATACGTTGTGCGTTATACGTTATGCGTTATAGGATATACGTTATACGTTACACGTTATACGTTATACGTTATACGTTATACGTTATACGTTATACGTTATACGTTATACGTTATACGTTATACGTTATACGTTATACGTTATACGTTATACGTTATACGTTATACGTTATACGTTATACGTTATACGTTACACGTTATGCGTTATAGGTCATACCTTATACGTGATACGTCATACGTTATACGTTACACGTTATACGTTATACGTTATGCGTTATACGTTATGCTTTATACGTTATACGTTATACGTTATACGTTATACGTTATACGTTATGCGTTATAGGCTATACGTTATGCGTTATAGGATATACATTATGCGTTATAGGATATACGTCATACGTGATACCTTGTACGTTATACGTTGTACGTTATACGTTATACGTTATACGTTATACGTTATGCGTTATACGTTATACGTTATACGTTATACGTTATACGTTTGACGTTATACGTTATACGGTATACGTTATACGTTATGCGTTATACGTTATACGTTATACGTTATACGTTATACGTTATACGTTATACGTTATACGTTATACGTTATACGTTATAAGTTATACGTTGTGCGTTATACGTTATGCGTTATAGGATATACGTTATACGTTATACGTTATACGTTATACTTTATACGTTATACGTTATACGTTATACGTTATACGTTATACGTTATGCGTTATAGGATATACATTATGCGTTATAGGATATACGTTATACGTGATACCTTGTACGTTATACGGTATACGTTATGCGTTATACGCTATACGTTATGCGTTATAGGATATACATTATGCGTTATAGGATATACGTTATACGTGATACCTTGTACGTTATACGTTGTACGTTATACGTTATACGTTATACGTTATGCGTTATACGTTATACGTTATACGTTATACGTTATACGTTATACGTTATACGTTATACGTTATACGTTATACGTTATACGTTATACGTTATACGTTATACGTTATACGTTATACGTTGTGCGTTATACGTTATGCGTTATAGGATATACGTTATACGTTACACGTTATACGTTATACGTTATACGTTATACGTTATACGTTATACGGTATACGTTATGCGTTATACGCTAAACGTTATGCGTTATAGGATATACATTATGCGTTATAGGATATACGTTATACGTGATACCTTGTACGTTATACGGTATACGTTATGCGTTATACGCTATACGTTATGCGTTATAGGATATACATTATGCGTTATAGGATATACGTTATACGTGATACCTTGTACGTTATACGTTGTACGTTATACGTTATACGTTATACGTTATACGTTATACGTTATACGTTATACGTTATACGTTATACGTTATACGTTATACGTTATACGTTATACGTTATACGTTATACGTTATACGTTATACGTTATACGTTATACGTTATACGTTATACGTTATACGTTATACGTTATACGTTATACGTTATACGTTATACGTTATACGTTATACGTTACACGTTATGCGTTATAGGTCATACCTTATACGTGATACGTCATACGTTATACGTTACACGTTATACGTTATACGTTATGCGTTATACGTTATGCGTTATACGTTATACGTTATACGTTATACGTTATACGTTATACGTTATACGTTATGCGTTATACGCTATACGTTATGCGTTATAGGATATACATTATGCGTTATAGGATATACGTTATACGTGATACCTTGTACGTTATACGTTGTACGTTATACGTTATACGTTATACGTTATGCGTTATACGTTATACGTTATACGTTATACGTTATACGTTATACGTTATACGTTATACGTTATACGTTATACGTTATACGTTATACGTTATACGTTATACGTTATACGTTATACGTTGTGCGTTATACGTTATGCGTTATAGGATATACGTTATACGTTACACGTTATACGTTATACGTTATACGTTATACGTTATACGTTATACGGTATACGTTATGCGTTATACGCTAAACGTTATGCGTTATAGGATATACATTATGCGTTATAGGATATACGTTATACGTGATACCTTGTACGTTATACGTTGTACGTTATACGTTATACGTTATACGTTATACGTTATACGTTATACGTTATACGTTATACGTTATACGTTATACGTTATACGTTATACGTTATAAGTTATACGTTGTGCGTTATACGTTATGCGTTATACGTTATACGTTATACGTTATACGTTATACGGTATACGTTATGCGTTATACACTATACGTTATGCGTTATAGGATATACATTATGCGTTATAGGATATACGTTATACGTGATACCTTGTACGTTATACGTTGTACGTTATACGTTATACGTTATACGTTATACGTTATACGTTATACGTTATACGTTATACGTTATACGTTATACGTTATACGTTATACGTTATACGTTATACGTTATACGTTGTGCGTTATACGTTATGCGTTATAGGATATACGTTATACGTTACACGTTATACGTTATACGTTATACGTTATACGTTATACGTTATACGTTATACGTTATACGTTATACGTTATACGTTGTGCGTTATACGTTATGCGTTATAGGATATACGTTATACGTTACACGTTATACGTTATACGTTATACGTTATACGTTATACGTTATACGGTATACGTTATGCGTTATACGCTATACGTTATGCGTTATAGGATATACATTATGCGTTATAGGATATACGTTATACGTGATACCTTGTACGTTATACGTTGTACGTTATACGTTATACGTTATACGTTATACGTTATACGTTATACGTTATACGTTATACGTTATACGTTATACGTTATACGTTATACGTTATAAGTTATACGTTGTGCGTTATACGTTATGCGTTATAGGATATACGTTATACGTTATACGTTATACGTTATACGGTATACGTTATGCGTTATACACTATACGTTATGCGTTATAGGATATACATTATGCGTTATAGGATATACGTTATACGTGATACCTTGTACGTTATACGTTGTACGTTATACGTTATACGTTATACGTTATACGTTATACGTTATACGTTATACGTTATACGTTATACGTTGTACGTTATACGTTATACGTTATACGTTATACGTTATACGTTATACGTTATACGTTGTGCGTTATACGTTATACGTTATGCGTTATACGCTATACGTTATGCGTTATAGGATATACATTATGCGTTATAGGATATACGTTATACGTGATACCTTGTACGTTATACGTTGTACGTTATACGTTATACGTTATACGTTATGCGTTATACGTTATACGTTATACGTTATACGTTATACGTTTGACGTTATACGTTATACGTTACACGTTATACGTTATACGTTATACGTTATACGTTATACGTTATACGGTATACGTTATGCGTTATACGCTAAACGTTATGCGTTATAGGATATACATTATGCGTTATAGGATATACGTTATACGTGATACCTTGTACGTTATACGTTGTACGTTATACGTTATACGTTATACGTTATACGTTATACGTTATACGTTATACGTTATACGTTATACGTTATACGTTATACGTTATACGTTATAAGTTATACGTTGTGCGTTATACGTTATGCGTTATAGGATATACGTTATACGTTACACGTTATACGTTATACGTTATACGTTATACGTTATACGTTATACGTTATACGTTATACGTTATACGTTATACGTTATACGTTATGCGTTATAGGATATACATTATGCGTTATAGGATATACGTTATACGTGATACCTTGTACGTTATACGGTATACGTTATGCGTTATACGCTATACGTTATGCGTTATAGGATATACATTATGCGTTATAGGATATACGTTATACGTGCTACCTTGTACGTTATACGTTGTACGTTATACGTTATACGTTATACGTTATACGTTATACGTTATACGTTATACGTTATACGTTACACGTTATGCGTTATAGGTCATACCTTATACGTGATACGTCATACGTTATACGTTACACGTTATACGTTATACGTTATACGTTATACGTTATACGTTATACGTTATACGTTATACGTTATACGTTATACGTTATACGTTATACGTTACACGTTATGCGTTATAGGTCATACCTTATACGTGATACGTCATACGTTATACGTTACACGTTATACGTTATACGTTATGCGTTATACGTTATGCGTTATACGTTATACGTTATACGTTATACGTTATACGTTATACGTTATGCGTTATACGCTATACGTTATGCGTTATAGGATATACATTATGCGTTATAGGATATACGTTATACGTGATACCTTGTACGTTATACGTTGTTCGTTATACGTTATACGTTATACGTTATGCGTTATACGTTATACGTTATACGTTATACGTTATACGTTTGACGTTATACGTTATACGGTATACGTTATACGTTATGCGTTATACGTTATACGTTATACGTTATACGTTATACGGTATACGTTATGCGTTATACACTATACGTTATGCGTTATAGGATATACATTATGCGTTATAGGATATACGTTATACGTGATACCTTGTACGTTATACGTTGTACGTTATACGTTATACGTTATACGTTATACGTTATACGTTATACGTTATACGTTATACGTTATACGTTATACGTTATACGTTATACGTTATACGTTATACGTTATACGTTGTGCGTTATACGTTATGCGTTATAGGATATACGTTATACGTTACACGTTATACGTTATACGTTATACGTTATACGTTATACGTTATACGGTATACGTTATGCGTTATACGCTATACGTTATGCGTTATAGGATATACATTATGCGTTATAGGATATACGTTATACGTGATACCTTGTACGTTATACGTTGTACGTTATACGTTATACGTTATACGTTATACGTTATACGTTATACGTTATACGTTATACGTTATACGTTATACGTTATACGTTATACGTTATAAGTTATACGTTGTGCGTTATACGTTATGCGTTATAGGATATACGTTATACGTTACACGTTATACGTTATACGTTATACGTTATACGTTATACGTTATACGTTATACGTTATACGTTATACGTTATACGTTATACGTTATACGTTATGCGTTATAGGATATACATTATGCGTTATAGGATATACGTTATACGTGATACCTTGTACGTTATACGGTATACGTTATGCGTTATACGCTATACGTTATGCGTTATAGGATATACATTATGCGTTATAGGATATACGTTATACGTGATACCTTGTACGTTATACGTTGTACGTTATACGTTATACGTTATACGTTATACGTTATACGTTATACGTTATACGTTATACGTTACACGTTATGCGTTATAGGTCATACCTTATACGTGATACGTCATACGTTATACGTTACACGTTATACGTTATACGTTATACGTTATACGTTATACGTTATACGTTATACGTTATACGTTATACGTTATACGTTATACGTTATACGTTACACGTTATGCGTTATAGGTCATACATTATACGCGATACGTCATACGTTATACGTTACACGTTATACGTTATACGTTATGCGTTATACGTTATGCGTTATACGTTATACGTTATACGTTATACGTTATACGTTATACGTTATGCGTTATACGCTATACGTTATGCGTTATAGGATATACATTATGCGTTATAGGATATACGTTATACGTGATACCTTGTACGTTATACGTTGTACGTTATACGTTATACGTTATACGTTATGCGTTATACGTTATACGTTATACGTTATACGTTATACGTTTGACGTTATACGTTATACGGTATACGTTATACGTTATGCGTTATACGTTATACGTTATACGTTATACGTTATACGGTATACGTTATGCGTTATACACTATACGTTATGCGTTATAGGATATACATTATGCGTTATAGGATATACGTTATACGTGATACCTTGTACGTTATACGTTGTACGTTATACGTTATACGTTATACGTTATACGTTATACGTTATACGTTATACGTTATACGTTATACGTTATACGTTATACGTTATACGTTATACGTTATACGTTGTGCGTTATACGTTATGCGTTATAGGATATACGTTATACGTTACACGTTATACGTTATACGTTATACGTTATACGTTATACGTTATACGGTGTACGTTATGCGTTATACGCTATACGTTATGCGTTATAGGATATACATTATGCGTTATAGGATATACGTTATACGTGATACCTTGTACGTTATACGTTGTACGTTATACGTTATACGTTATACGTTATACGTTATACGTTATACGTTATACGTTATACGTTATACGTTATACGTTATACGTTATACGTTATACGTTATACGTTATACGTTATACGTTATACGTTATACGTTATACGTTATACGTTATACGTTATACGTTATACGTTATACGTTATACGTTATACGTTACACGTTATGCGTTATAGGTCATACCTTATACGTGATACGTCATACGTTATACGTTACACGTTATACGTTATACGTTATGCGTTATACGTTATGCGTTATACGTTATACGTTATACGTTATACGTTATACGTTATACGTTATGCGTTATACGCTATACGTTATGCGTTATAGGATATTCATTATGCGTTATAGGATATACGTTATACGTGATACCTTGTACGTTATACGTTGTACGTTATACGTTATACGTTATACGTTATGCGTTATACGTTATACGTTATACGTTATACGTTATACGTTTGACGTTATACGTTATACGGTATACGTTATACGTTATGCGTTATACGTTATACGTTATACGTTATACGTTATACGGTATACGTTATGCGTTATACGCTATACGTTATGCGTTATAGGATATACATTATGCGTTATAGGATATACGTTATACGTGATACCTTGTACGTTATACGTTATACGGTATACGTTATGCGTTATACGCTATACGTTATGCGTTATAGGATATACATTATGCGTTATAGGATATACGTTATACGTGATACCTTGTACGTTATACGTTGTACGTTATACGTTATACGTTATACGTTATACGTTATACGTTATACGTTATACGTTATACGTTATAAGTTATACGTTGTGCGTTATACGTTATGCGTTATAGGATATACGTTATACGTTATACGTTATACTTTATACGTTATACGTTATACGTTATACGTTATACGTTATATGTTATACGTTATACGTTATACGTTACACGTTATACGTTATACGTTATACGTTATACGTTATGCGTTATACGTTATGCGTTATACGTTATACGTTATACGTTATACGTTATACGTTATACGTTATACGTTATACGTTATACGTTATACGTTATACGTTATACGTTATACGTTATTCGTTATACGTTATACGTTATACGTTATACGTTATACGTTATACCTTATACGTTATTCGTTATACGTTATACGTTATACGTTATACGTTATACGATATACGTTATACGTTTACGTTATACGTTATACGTTATACGTCATACGTTATACGTTATACGTTATACGTTATACGTTTTACGTTATACGTTATACGTTATACGTTATACATTATACGTTAGACGTTATACGTTATACGTTATACGTTATTCGTTATACGTTATACGTTATACGTTATATGTTATACGTTATACGTTATACGTTATACGTTATACGTTATACGTTATACGTTATACGATATACGTTATACGTTATACGTTATACGTTATACGTTATACGTTATACGTTATACGTTATACGTTATACGTTATACGTTATACGTTACACGTTATGCGTTATAGGTCATACCTTATACGTGATACGTCATACGTTATACGTTACACGTTATACGTTATACGTTATACGTTATACGTTATACGTTATACGTTATACGTTATACGTTATACGTTATACGTTATACGTTATACGTTATACGTTATACGTTATACGTTATACGTTATACGTTATACGTTATACGTTATACGTTATACGTTATACGTTATACGTTATACGTTATACGTTATACGTTATACGTTATACGTTATACGTTATACGTTATACGTTATACGTTATACGTTATACGTTATACGTTATACGTTATACGTTATACGTTATACGTTATACGTTATACGTTATACGTTATACGTTATACGTTATACGTTATACGTTATACGTTATACGTTATACGTTATACGTTATACGTTATACGTTATACGTTATACGTTATACGTTATACGTTATACGTTATACGTTATACGTTATACGTTATACGTTATACGTTATACGTTATAGGTTATACGTTATACGTTATACGTTATACGTTATACGTTATACGTTATGCGTTATACGCTATACGTTATGCGTCATTGGTCATACCTTATACGTGATACGTCATACGTTATACGTTATACGTTATACGTTATTCGTTATACGTTATACGTTATACGTTATACGTTATACGATATACGTTATACGTTTACGTTATACGTTATACGTTATACGTTATACGTTATACGTTATACGTTATGCGTTATACGTTATGCGTTATACGTTATACGTTATACGTTATACGTTATACGTTATACGTTATACGTTATACGTTATACGTTATACGTTATACGTTATACGTTATTCGTTATGCGTTATACGTTATGCGTTATACGTTATACGTTATACGTTATACGTTATATGTTATACGTTATACGTTATACGTTATACGTTATACGTTATACGTTATACGTTATACGTTATACGTTATACGTTATACGTTATACGTTATACGTTATACGTTATACGTTATACGTTATACGTTATACGTTATACGTTATACGTTATACGTTATACGTTATACGTTATACGTTATACGTTATACGTTATACGTTATACGTTATACGTTATACGTTATACGTTATACGTTATACGTTATACGTTATACGTTATACGTTATACGTTATACGTTATACGTTATACGTTATACGTTATACGTTATACGTTATACGTTATACGTTATACGTTATACGTTATACGTTATACGTTATACGTTACACGTTATGCGTTATAGGTCATACCTTATACGTGATACGTCATACGTTATACGTTACACGTTATACGTTATACGTTATGCGTTATACGTTATGCGTTATACGTTATACGTTATACGTTATACGTTATACGTTATACGTTATGCGTTATACGCTATACGTTATGCGTTATAGGATATTCATTATGCGTTATAGGATATACGTTATACGTGATACCTTGTACGTTATACGTTGTACGTTATACGTTATTACGTTTGACGTTATACGTTATACGGTATACGTTATACGTTATGCGTTATACGTTAACTTACGTTATACGTTATACGTTATACGGTATACGTTATGCGTTATACGCTATACGTTATGCGTTATAGGATATACATTATGCGTTAAGGATATACGTTATATCGTGATACCTTGTACGTTATACGTTATACGGTATACGTTATGCGGTTATACCGCTATACGTTATGCGGTGTATAGGATATACAGTATGCGTTATAGGAGTATACGTTATACGTGATACCTTGTACGTTATACGTTGTACGTTATACGTTATACGTTATACGTTATACGGTTATACGTTATACGTTTATACGTTATACGTTATAAGTTATACGGTTGTGCCGTTATACGTTATGCCGTTATAGGATATACGTATACGTTATACGTTATACTTTATACGTTATACGTTATACGTATACGTTTATACGTTATACTGTTATACGTTATACGTTATACGTTTACACGTTATACGTTAGTACGTTATACGTTATACGTTATGCGTTGGTATACGTATCTATGCGTTATACGTTATACGTATACGTTAACGATACGTTATACGTTATACGTTATACGTTATACGTTATACGTTATACGTTATTCGTTATACGTTATACGTTATACGTTATACGTTATACGTTATACCTTATACGTTATACGTTACTACGTTATACGTTATACGTTATACGTTATACGTTAATACGTTATACGTTATACGTTATACGTTATACGTTATACGTTATACGTTATACGTTATACGTTATACGTTATACGTTATACGTTTATACGTTATACGTTATACGTTTACGTATTCGTTATACGTTATACGTTATGCGTTATACGTTATACGTTATACGTTATACGTATACGTTATACGTTATACGTTATACGTTATACGTTATACGTTATACGTTATACGTTATACGTTATACGTTATACGTTATACGTTTATACGTTGTACGTTATACGCTATACGTTATACGTTATACGTTATAAGTTATACGTTGTGCGTTATACGTTATGCGTTATAGGATATACGTTATACGTTATACGTTATACTTTATACGTTATACTTTATACGTTATACGTTATACGTTATATGTTATACGTTATACGTTATACGTTACACGTTATACGTTATACGTTATTACGTTATTACGTTATACGTTATACGTTATACGTTATACGTATACGTTATACGTTATACGTTATACGTTATACGTTATACGTTACACGTTATGCGTTATAGGTCATACCTTATACGTGATACTCATACGTTATACGTTACACGTTATACGTTATACGTTATGCGTTATACGTTATGCGTTATACGTTTATACGTTATGCTTATACGCTATACGTTATGCGTTATAGGATATACATTATGCGTTATAGGATATACGTTATACGTGATACCTTGTACGTTATACGTTGTACGGTATACGTTATACGTTATACGTATACGTTATACGTTATACGTTATACGTTATACGTGATGCGTTATACGCTATACGTTATGCGTTATAGGATATACATTATGCCGTTATAGGATATACGTTATACGTGATACCTTGTACGTTTATACGTTGTACGTTATACGTTTACGTTATACGTTATACGTTATACGTTATTCGTTATACGTTATCGTTATACGTTATACGTTATACGTTATACGTTATACGTTATACGTTATACGTTATACGTTAGACGTTATACGTTATACGTTATACGTTATAGTTATACGTTATACGTTATCCGTTATACGTTATCGTTATACGTTATACGTTATAGCGTTATACCGTTTATACGTTATACCGTTATACGTTATACGTTATACGTTATACGTTTACTTTATACGTTATACGTTATACGTTATAGCTTATAGCGTTATACGTTATACGTTATACGTTATACGTTATACGTTATACGTTATAACGTTATACGTTATACGTTATACGTTATACGTTATACGTTATACGTTA
The DNA here is from genome assembly GCF_051014685.1 of Ptiloglossa arizonensis. Taxonomy (NCBI): domain Eukaryota; kingdom Metazoa; phylum Arthropoda; class Insecta; order Hymenoptera; family Colletidae; genus Ptiloglossa; species Ptiloglossa arizonensis. Next base: position 153,246 of record NW_027478763.1, on the reverse strand, counting down.
TACGTTATACGTTATACGTTATACGTTATACGTTATACGTTATACGTTATACGTTATACGTTATACGTTGTACGTTATACGTTATACGTTATACGTTGTACGTTATACGTTATACGTTATACGTTGTACGTTATACGTTATACGTTATACGTTATACGTTATACGTTATACGTTATACGTTATACGTTATACGTTATACGTTATACGTTATGCGTTATACGCTATACGTTATGCGTCATTGGTCATACCTTATACGTGATACGTCATACGTTATACGTTATACGTTATACGTTATTCGTTATACGTTATACGTTATACGTTATACGTTATACGATATACGTTATACGTTTACGTTATACGTTATACGTTATACGTTATACGTTATACGTTATACGTTATACGTTATGCGTTATACGTTATGCGTTATACGTTATACGTTATACGTTATACGTTATACGTTATACGTTATACGTTATACGTTATACGTTATACGTTATACGTTATACGTTATACGTTATTCGTTATACGTTATACGTTATACGTTATTCGTTATACGTTATACGTTATGCGTTATACGTTATACGTTATACGTTATACGTTATACGTTATACGTTATATGTTGTACGTTATACGTTATACGTTATACGTTATACGTCATACGTTATACGTTATACGTTATACGTTATACGTTATACGTTATACGTTATACGTTATACGTTATACGTTATATGTTATACGTTATACGTTATACGTTATACGTTATACGTTATACGTTATACGTTATACGTTATACGTTATACGTTATACGTTATACGTTATACGTTATACGTTATACGTTATACGTTATACGTTATACGTTATACGTTATACGTTATACGTTATACGTTATACGTTATACGTTACACGTTATGCGTTATAGGTCATACCTTATACGTGATACGTCATACGTTATACGTTACACGTTATACGTTATACGTTATGCGTTATACGTTATGCGTTATACGTTATACGTTATACGTTATACGTTATACGTTATACGTTATGCGTTATACGCTATACGTTATGCGTTATAGGATATACATTATGCGTTATAGGATATACGTTATACGTGATACCTTGTACGTTATACGTTGTACGTTATACGTTATACGTTATACGTTATGCGTTATACGTTATACGTTATACGTTATACGTTATACGTTATACGTTATACGTTATACGTTATACGTTATATGTTATACGTTATACGTTATACGTTATACGTTATACGTTATACGTTATACGTTATACGTTATACGTTATACGTTATACGTTATACGTTATACGTTATACGTTATACGTTATACGTTATACGTTATACGTTATACGTTATACGTTATACGTTATACGTTATACGTTACACGTTATGCGTTATAGGTCATACCTTATACGTGATACGTCATACGTTATACGTTACACGTTATACGTTATACGTTATGCGTTATACGTTATGCGTTATACGTTATACGTTATACGTTATACGTTATACGTTATACGTTATGCGTTATACGCTATACGTTATGCGTTATAGGATATACATTATGCGTTATAGGATATACGTTATACGTGATACCTTGTACGTTATACGTTGTACGTTATACGTTATACGTTATACGTTATGCGTTATACGTTATACGTTATACGTTATACGTTATACGTTTGACGTTATACGTTATACGGTATACGTTATACGTTATGCGTTATACGTTATACGTTATACGTTATACGTTATACGTTATACGTTATACGTTATACGTTATACGTTATACGTTATACGTTATACGTTATACGTTATAAGTTATACGTTGTGCGTTATACGTTATGCGTTATAGGATATTCGTTATACGTTATACGTTATACTTTATACGTTATACGTTATTCGTTATACGTTATACGTTATACGTTGTGCGTTATACGTTATGCGTTATAGAATATACGTTATACGTTACACGCTTATACGTTATACGTTATACGTTATACGTTATACGTTATACGGAATACCCTTATGCGTTATACGCTATACGTTATGCGTTATAGGATATACATTTATGCGTATAGGATATACGTTATACGTGATACCTTGTACGTTATACGTTGTACGTTATACGTTATACGTTATACGTTATACGTTATACGTTATACGTTATACGTTATACGTTATACGTTATACGTTATACGTTATACCGTTGTGCGTTATACGTTATGCGTTATAGGATATACGTTATACGTTACACGTTATACGTTATACGTTATACGTTATACGTTATACGTTATACGGTATACCTTATGCGTTATACGCTATACGTTATGCGTTATAGGATATACATTATGCGTTATAGGGATATACGTTATACGTGATACCTTGTACGTTATACGTTGTACGTTTATTATACGTTATAGTTATACGTTTTAGTTATACGTTATACGTTATACGTTATACGTTATACGTTATACGTTAACGTTATACGTTTATACGTTATACGTTATACGTTATACGTTATACGTTATACGTTATACGTTATACGTTATACGTTATACGTTATACGTTATACGGTTATACGTTATACGTTATACGTTATAAGTTATACGTTGTGCGTTATACGTTATGCGTTATAGGATATACGTTATACGTTATACGTTATACTTTATACGTTATACGTTATACGTTATACGTTATACGTTATATGTTATACGTTATACGTTATACGTTACACGTTATACGTTATACGTTATACGTTATACGATATACGTTATACGTTATACGTTATACGTTATACGTCATACGTTATACGTTATACGTTATACGTTATACGTTTGACGTTATACGTTATACGGTATATGTTATACGTTATGCGTTATACGTTATACGTTATACGTTATACGTTATACGGTATACGTTATGCGTTATACGCTATACGTTATGCGTTATTCGTTATACGTTATACGTTATGCGTTATACGTTATACGTTATACGTTATACGTTATACGTTATACGTTATACGTTATACGTTATATGTTGTACGTTATACGTTATACGTTATACGTTATACGTTATACGTTATACGTTATACGTTATACGTTATACGTTATACGTTATACGTTATACGTTATACGTTATACGTTATACGTTATACGTTATACGTTATACGTTATACGTTATACGTTATACGTTATACGTTATACGTTATACGTTATACGTTATACGTTATACGTTATACGTTATACGTTATACGTTATACGTTATACGTTATACGTTATACGTTATACGTTATACGTTATACGTTATACGTTATGCGTTATACGTTATACGTTATACGTTATACGTTATACGTTTGACGTTATACGTTATACGGTATACGTTATACGTTATGCGTTACACGTTATACGTTATACGTTATACGTTATACGGTATACGTTACGCGTTATACGCTATACGTTATGCGTTATAGGATATACATTATGCGTTATAGGATATACGTTATACGTGATACCATGTACGTTATACGTTGTACGTTATACGTTATACGTTATACGTTATACGTTATACGTTATACGTTATACGTTATACGTTATACGTTATACGTTATACGTTATACGTTATACGTTATACGTTATACGTTGTGCGTTATACGTTATGCGTTATAGGATATACGTTATACGTTACACGTTATACGTTATACGTTATACGTTATACGTTATACGTTATACGGTATACGTTATGCGTTATACTCTATACGTTATGCGTTATAGGATATACATTATGCGTTATAGGATATACATTATGCGTTATAGGATATACGTTATACGTGATACCTTGTACGTTATACGTTGTACGTTATACGTTATACGTTATACGTTATACGTTATACGTTATACGTTATACGTTATACGTTATACGTTATACGTTATACGTTATACGTTATACGTTATACGTTATACGTTATACGTTATACGTTATACGTTATACGTTATACGTTATACGTTATACGTTATACGTTATACGTTATACGTTATACGTTATACGTTATACGTTACACGTTATGCGTTATAGGTCATACCTTATACGTGATACGTCATACGTTATACGTTACACGTTATACGTTATACGTTATGCGTTATACGTTATGCGTTATACGTTATACGTTATACGTTATACGTTATACGTTATACGTTATGCGATATACGCTATACGTTATGCGTTATAGGATATAAATTATGCGTTATAGGATATACGTTATACGTGACACCTTGTACGTTATACGTTGTACGTTATACGTTATACGTTATACGTTATGCGTTATACGTTATACGTTATACGTTATACGTTATACGTTTGACGTTATACGTTATACGGTATACGTTATACGTTATGCGTTATACGTTATACGTTATACGTTATACGTTATACGGTATACGTTATGCGTTATACGCTATACGTTATGCGTTATAGGATATACATTATGCGTTATAGGATATACGTTATACGTGATACCTTGTACGTTATACGTTGTACGTTATACGTTATACGTTATACGTTATACGTTATACGTTATACGTTATACGTTATACGTTATACGTTATACGTTATACGTTATACGTTATACGTTATACGTTATACGTTATACGTTATACGTTATACGTTATACGTTATACGTTATACGTTATACGTTATACGTTATACGTTATACGTTATACGTTATACGTTATACGTTACACGTTATGCGTTATAGGTCATACCTTATACGTGATACGTCATACGTTATACGTTACACGTTATACGTTATACGTTATGCGTTATACGTTATGCGTTATACGTTATACGTTATACGTTATACGTTATACGTTATACGTTATGCGTTATACGCTATACGTTATGCGTTATAGGATATACATTATGCGTTATAGGATATACGTTATACGTTGTACGTTATACGTTATACGTTATACGTTATGCGTTATACGTTATACGTTATACGTTATACGTTATACGTTATACGTTATACGTTATACGTTATACGTTACACGTTATACGTTATACGTTATGCGTTATAGGATATACGTTATACGTTACACGTTATACGTTATACGTTATACGTTATACGTTATACGTTATACGGTATACGTTATGCGTTATACGCTATACGTTATGCGTTATAGGATATACATTATGCGTTATAGGATATACGTTATACGTGATACCTTGTACGTTATACGTTGTACGTTATACGGTATACGTTATACGTTATGCGTTATACGTTATACGTTATACGTTATACGTTATACGTTATACGTTATACGTTATACGTTATACGTTATACGTTATACGTTATACGTTATACGTTATAAGTTATACGTTGTGCGTTATACGTTATGCGTTATAGGATATTCGTTATACGTTATACGTTATACTTTATACGTTATACGTTATACGTTATACGTTATACGTTATACGTTGTGCGTTATACGTTATGCGTTATAGAATATACGTTATACGTTACACGTTATACGTTATACGTTATACGTTATACGTTATACGTTATACGGTATACCTTATGCGTTATACGCTATACGTTATGCGTTATAGGATATACATTATGCGTTATAGGATATACGTTATACGTGATACCTTGTACGTTATACGTTGTACGTTATACGTTATACGTTATACGTTATACGTTATACGTTATACGTTATACGTTATACGTTATACGTTATACGTTATACGTTATACGTTGTGCGTTATACGTTATGCGTTATAGGATATACGTTATACGTTACACGTTATACGTTATACGTTATACGTTATACGTTATACGTTATACGGTATACCTTATGCGTTATACGCTATACGTTATGCGTTATAGGATATACATTATGCGTTATAGGATATACGTTATACGTGATACCTTGTACGTTATACGTTGTACGTTATACGTTATACGTTATACGTTATACGTTATACGTTATACGTTATACGTTATACGTTATACGTTATACGTTATACGTTATACGTTATACGTTATACGTTATACGTTATACGTTATACGTTATACGTTATACGTTATACGTTATACGTTATACGTTATACGTTATACGTTATACGTTATACGTTATAAGTTATACGTTGTGCGTTATACGTTATGCGTTATAGGATATACGTTATACGTTATACGTTATACTTTATACGTTATACGTTATACGTTATACGTTATACGTTATATGTTATACGTTATACGTTATACGTTACACGTTATACGTTATACGTTATACGTTATACGATATACGTTATACGTTATACGTTATACGTTATACGTCATACGTTATACGTTATACGTTATACGTTATACGTTTGACGTTATACGTTATACGGTATACGTTATACGTTATGCGTTATACGTTATACGTTATACGTTATACGTTATACGGTATACGTTATGCGTTATACGCTATACGTTATGCGTTATTCGTTATACGTTATACGTTATGCGTTATACGTTATACGTTATACGTTATACGTTATACGTTATACGTTATACGTTATACGTTATATGTTGTACGTTATACGTTATACGTTATACGTTATACGTTATACGTTATACGTTATACGTTATACGTTATACGTTATACGTTATACGTTATACGTTATACGTTATACGTTATACGTTATACGTTATACGTTATACGTTATACGTTATACGTTATACGTTATACGTTATACATTATACGTTATACGTTATACGTTATACGTTATACGTTATACGTTATACGTTATACGTTATACGTTATACGTTATACGTTATACGTTATACGTTATACGTTATACGTTATACGTTATACGTTATGCGTTATACGTTATACGTTATACGTTATACGTTATACGTTTGACGTTATACGTTATACGGTATACGTTATACGTTATGCGTTACACGTTATACGTTATACGTTATACGTTATACGGTATACGTTACGCGTTATACGCTATACGTTATGCGTTATAGGATATACATTATGCGTTATAGGATATACGTTATACGTGATACCATGTACGTTATACGTTGTACGTTATACGTTATACGTTATACGTTATACGTTATACGTTATACGTTATACGTTATACGTTATACGTTATACGTTATACGTTATACGTTATACGTTATACGTTATACGTTATACGTTGTGCGTTATACGTTATGCGTTATAGGATATACGTTATACGTGATACCTTGTACGTTATACGTTGTACGTTATACGTTATACGTTATACGTTATACGTTATACGTTATACGTTATACGTTATACGTTATACGTTATACGTTATACGTTATACGTTATACGTTATACGTTATACGTTATACGTTATACGTTATACGTTATACGTTATACGTTATACGTTATACGTTATACGTTATACGTTATACGTTATACGTTATACGTTACACGTTATGCGTTATAGGTCATACCTTATACGTGATACGTCATACGTTATACGTTACACGTTATACGTTATACGTTATGCGTTATACGTTATGCGTTATACGTTATACGTTATACGTTATACGTTATACGTTATACGTTATGCGTTATACGCTATACGTTATGCGTTATAGGATATACATTATGCGTTATAGGATATACGTTATACGTGATACCTTGTACGTTATACGTTGTACGTTATACGTTATACGTTATACGTTATGCGTTATACGTTATACGTTATACGTTATACGTTATACGTTTGACGTTATACGTTATACGGTATACGTTATACGTTATGCGTTATACGTTATACGTTATACGTTATACGTTATACGGTATACGTTATGCGTTATACGCTATACGTTATGCGTTATAGGATATACATTATGCGTTATAGGATATACGTTATACGTGATACCTTGTACGTTATACGTTGTACGTTATACGTTATACGTTATACGTTATACGTTATACGTTATACGTTATACGTTATACGTTATACGTTATACGTTATACGTTATACGTTATACGTTATACGTTATACGTTATACGTTATACGTTATACGTTATACGTTATACGTTATACGTTATACGTTATACGTTATACGTTATACGTTATACGTTATACGTTATACGTTATACGTTACACGTTATGCGTTATAGGTCATACCTTATACGTGATACGTCATACGTTATACGTTACACGTTATACGTTATACGTTATGCGTTATACGTTATGCGTTATACGTTATACGTTATACGTTATACGTTATACGTTATACGTTATGCGTTATACGCTATACGTTATGCGTTATAGGATATACATTATGCGTTATAGGATATACGTTATACGTTGTACGTTATACGTTATACGTTATACGTTATGCGTTATACGTTATACGTTATACGTTATACGTTATACGTTATACGTTATACGTTATACGTTATACGTTATACGTTATACGTTATACGTTATACGTTATACGTTATACGTTGTGCGTTATACGTTATGCGTTATAGGATATACGTTATACGTTACACGTTATACGTTATACGTTATACGTTATACGTTATACGTTATACGTTATACGGTATACGTTATGCGTTATACGCTATACGTTATGCGTTATAGGATATACATTATGCGTTATAGGATATACGTTATACGTGATACCTTGTACGTTATACGTTGTACGTTATACGTTATACGTTATACGTTATACGTTATACGTTATACGTTATACGTTATACGTTATACGTTATACGTTATACGTTATAAGTTATACGTTGTGCGTTATACGTTATGCGTTATAGGATATACGTTATACGTTACACGTTATACGTTATACGTTATACGTTATACGTTATACGTTATACGTTATACGTTATACGTTATACGTTATACGTTATACGTTATACGTTATGCGTTATAGGATATACATTATGCGTTATAGGATATACGTTATACGTGATACCTGGTACGTTATACGGTATACGTTATGCGTTATACGCTATACGTTATGCGTTATAGGATATACATTATGCGTTATAGGATATACGTTATACGTGATACCTTGTACGTTATACGTTGTACGTTATACGTTATACGTTATACGTTATACGTTATACGTTATACGTAATACGTTATACGTTACACGTTATGCGTTATAGGTCATACCTTATACGTGATACGTCATACGTTATACGTTACACGTTATACGTTATACGTTATACGTTATACGTTATACGTTATACGTTATACGTTATACGTTATACGTTATACGTTATACGTTATACGTTATACGTTACACGTTATGCGTTATAGGTCATACCTTATACGTGATACGTCATACGTTATACGTTACACGTTATACGTTATACGTTATGCGTTATACGTTATGCGTTATACGTTATACGTTATACGTTATACGTTATACGTTATACGTTATGCGTTATACGCTATACGTTATGCGTTATAGGATATACATTATGCGTTATAGGATATACGTTATACGTGATACCTTGTACGTTATACGTTGTACGTTATACGTTATACGTTATACGTTATGCGTTATACGTTATACGTTATACGTTATACGTTATACGTTTGACGTTATACGTTATACGGTATACGTTATACGTTATGCGTTATACGTTATACGTTATACGTTATACGTTATACGGTATACGTTATGCGTTATACACTATACGTTATGCGTTATAGGATATACATTATGCGTTATAGGATATACGTTATACGTGATACCTTGTACGTTATACGTTGTACGTTATACGTTATACGTTATACGTTATACGTTATACGTTATACGTTATACGTTATACGTTATACGTTATACGTTATACGTTATACGTTATACGTTGTGCGTTATACGTTATGCGTTATAGGATATACGTTATACGTTACACGTTATACGTTATACGTTATACGTTATACGTTATACGTTATACGGTATACGTTATGCGTTATACGCTATACGTTATGCGTTATAGGATATACATTATGCGTTATAGGATATACGTTATACGTGATACCTTGTACGTTATACGTTGTACGTTATACGTTATACGTTATACGTTATACGTTATACGTTATACGTTATACGTTATACGTTATACGTTATACGTTATACGTTATACGTTATACGTTATACGTTATACGTTATACGTTATACGTTATACGTTATACGTTATACGTTATACGTTATACGTTATACGTTATACGTTATACGTTATACGTTATACGTTATAAGTTATACGTTGTGCGTTATACGTTATGCGTTATAGGATATACGTTATACGTTACACGTTATACGTTATACGTTATACGTTATACGTTATACGTTATACGTTATACGTTATACGTTATACGTTATACGTTATACGTTATACGTTATACGTTATACGTTATACGTTATACGTTATACGTTATACGTTATACGTTACACGTTATGCGTTATAGGTCATACCTTATACGTGATACGTCATACGTTATACGTTACACGTTATACGTTATACGTTATGCGTTATACGTTATGCTTTATACGTTATACGTTATACGTTATACGTTATACGTTATACGTTATGCGTTATAGGCTATACGTTATGCGTTATAGGATATACATTATGCGTTATAGGATATACGTCATACGTGATACCTTGTACGTTATACGTTGTACGTTATACGTTATACGTTATACGTTATACGTTATGCGTTATACGTTATACGTTATACGTTATACGTTATACGTTTGACGTTATACGTTATACGGTATACGTTATACGTTATGCGTTATACGTTATACGTTATACGTTATACGTTATACGTTATACGTTATACGTTATACGTTATACGTTATACGTTATAAGTTATACGTTGTGCGTTATACGTTATGCGTTATAGGATATACGTTATACGTTATACGTTATACGTTATACTTTATACGTTATACGTTATACGTTATACGTTATACGTTATACGTTATGCGTTATAGGATATACATTATGCGTTATAGGATATACGTTATACGTGATACCTTGTACGTTATACGGTATACGTTATGCGTTATACGCTATACGTTATGCGTTATAGGATATACATTATGCGTTATAGGATATACGTTATACGTGATACCTTGTACGTTATACGTTGTACGTTATACGTTATACGTTATACGTTATGCGTTATACGTTATACGTTATACGTTATACGTTATACGTTATACGTTATACGTTATACGTTATACGTTATACGTTATACGTTATACGTTATACGTTATACGTTATACGTTATACGTTGTGCGTTATACGTTATGCGTTATAGGATATACGTTATACGTTACACGTTATACGTTATACGTTATACGTTATACGTTATACGTTATACGGTATACGTTATGCGTTATACGCTAAACGTTATGCGTTATAGGATATACATTATGCGTTATAGGATATACGTTATACGTGATACCTTGTACGTTATACGGTATACGTTATGCGTTATACGCTATACGTTATGCGTTATAGGATATACATTATGCGTTATAGGATATACGTTATACGTGATACCTTGTACGTTATACGTTGTACGTTATACGTTATACGTTATACGTTATACGTTATACGTTATACGTTATACGTTATACGTTATACGTTATACGTTATACGTTATACGTTATACGTTATACGTTATACGTTATACGTTATACGTTATACGTTATACGTTATACGTTATACGTTATACGTTATACGTTATACGTTATACGTTATACGTTATACGTTATACGTTATACGTTATACGTTACACGTTATGCGTTATAGGTCATACCTTATACGTGATACGTCATACGTTATACGTTACACGTTATACGTTATACGTTATGCGTTATACGTTATGCGTTATACGTTATACGTTATACGTTATACGTTATACGTTATACGTTATACGTTATGCGTTATACGCTATACGTTATGCGTTATAGGATATACATTATGCGTTATAGGATATACGTTATACGTGATACCTTGTACGTTATACGTTGTACGTTATACGTTATACGTTATACGTTATGCGTTATACGTTATACGTTATACGTTATACGTTATACGTTATACGTTATACGTTATACGTTATACGTTATACGTTATACGTTATACGTTATACGTTATACGTTATACGTTATACGTTGTGCGTTATACGTTATGCGTTATAGGATATACGTTATACGTTACACGTTATACGTTATACGTTATACGTTATACGTTATACGTTATACGGTATACGTTATGCGTTATACGCTAAACGTTATGCGTTATAGGATATACATTATGCGTTATAGGATATACGTTATACGTGATACCTTGTACGTTATACGTTGTACGTTATACGTTATACGTTATACGTTATACGTTATACGTTATACGTTATACGTTATACGTTATACGTTATACGTTATACGTTATACGTTATAAGTTATACGTTGTGCGTTATACGTTATGCGTTATACGTTATACGTTATACGTTATACGTTATACGGTATACGTTATGCGTTATACACTATACGTTATGCGTTATAGGATATACATTATGCGTTATAGGATATACGTTATACGTGATACCTTGTACGTTATACGTTGTACGTTATACGTTATACGTTATACGTTATACGTTATACGTTATACGTTATACGTTATACGTTATACGTTATACGTTATACGTTATACGTTATACGTTATACGTTATACGTTGTGCGTTATACGTTATGCGTTATAGGATATACGTTATACGTTACACGTTATACGTTATACGTTATACGTTATACGTTATACGTTATACGTTATACGTTATACGTTATACGTTATACGTTGTGCGTTATACGTTATGCGTTATAGGATATACGTTATACGTTACACGTTATACGTTATACGTTATACGTTATACGTTATACGTTATACGGTATACGTTATGCGTTATACGCTATACGTTATGCGTTATAGGATATACATTATGCGTTATAGGATATACGTTATACGTGATACCTTGTACGTTATACGTTGTACGTTATACGTTATACGTTATACGTTATACGTTATACGTTATACGTTATACGTTATACGTTATACGTTATACGTTATACGTTATACGTTATAAGTTATACGTTGTGCGTTATACGTTATGCGTTATAGGATATACGTTATACGTTATACGTTATACGTTATACGGTATACGTTATGCGTTATACACTATACGTTATGCGTTATAGGATATACATTATGCGTTATAGGATATACGTTATACGTGATACCTTGTACGTTATACGTTGTACGTTATACGTTATACGTTATACGTTATACGTTATACGTTATACGTTATACGTTATACGTTATACGTTGTACGTTATACGTTATACGTTATACGTTATACGTTATACGTTATACGTTATACGTTGTGCGTTATACGTTATACGTTATGCGTTATACGCTATACGTTATGCGTTATAGGATATACATTATGCGTTATAGGATATACGTTATACGTGATACCTTGTACGTTATACGTTGTACGTTATACGTTATACGTTATACGTTATGCGTTATACGTTATACGTTATACGTTATACGTTATACGTTTGACGTTATACGTTATACGTTACACGTTATACGTTATACGTTATACGTTATACGTTATACGTTATACGGTATACGTTATGCGTTATACGCTAAACGTTATGCGTTATAGGATATACATTATGCGTTATAGGATATACGTTATACGTGATACCTTGTACGTTATACGTTGTACGTTATACGTTATACGTTATACGTTATACGTTATACGTTATACGTTATACGTTATACGTTATACGTTATACGTTATACGTTATACGTTATAAGTTATACGTTGTGCGTTATACGTTATGCGTTATAGGATATACGTTATACGTTACACGTTATACGTTATACGTTATACGTTATACGTTATACGTTATACGTTATACGTTATACGTTATACGTTATACGTTATACGTTATGCGTTATAGGATATACATTATGCGTTATAGGATATACGTTATACGTGATACCTTGTACGTTATACGGTATACGTTATGCGTTATACGCTATACGTTATGCGTTATAGGATATACATTATGCGTTATAGGATATACGTTATACGTGCTACCTTGTACGTTATACGTTGTACGTTATACGTTATACGTTATACGTTATACGTTATACGTTATACGTTATACGTTATACGTTACACGTTATGCGTTATAGGTCATACCTTATACGTGATACGTCATACGTTATACGTTACACGTTATACGTTATACGTTATACGTTATACGTTATACGTTATACGTTATACGTTATACGTTATACGTTATACGTTATACGTTATACGTTACACGTTATGCGTTATAGGTCATACCTTATACGTGATACGTCATACGTTATACGTTACACGTTATACGTTATACGTTATGCGTTATACGTTATGCGTTATACGTTATACGTTATACGTTATACGTTATACGTTATACGTTATGCGTTATACGCTATACGTTATGCGTTATAGGATATACATTATGCGTTATAGGATATACGTTATACGTGATACCTTGTACGTTATACGTTGTACGTTATACGTTATACGTTATACGTTATGCGTTATACGTTATACGTTATACGTTATACGTTATACGTTTGACGTTATACGTTATACGGTATACGTTATACGTTATGCGTTATACGTTATACGTTATACGTTATACGTTATACGGTATACGTTATGCGTTATACACTATACGTTATGCGTTATAGGATATACATTATGCGTTATAGGATATACGTTATACGTGATACCTTGTACGTTATACGTTGTACGTTATACGTTATACGTTATACGTTATACGTTATACGTTATACGTTATACGTTATACGTTATACGTTATACGTTATACGTTATACGTTATACGTTATACGTTATACGTTGTGCGTTATACGTTATGCGTTATAGGATATACGTTATACGTTACACGTTATACGTTATACGTTATACGTTATACGTTATACGTTATACGGTATACGTTATGCGTTATACGCTATACGTTATGCGTTATAGGATATACATTATGCGTTATAGGATATACGTTATACGTGATACCTTGTACGTTATACGTTGTACGTTATACGTTATACGTTATACGTTATACGTTATACGTTATACGTTATACGTTATACGTTATACGTTATACGTTATACGTTATACGTTATAAGTTATACGTTGTGCGTTATACGTTATGCGTTATAGGATATACGTTATACGTTACACGTTATACGTTATACGTTATACGTTATACGTTATACGTTATACGTTATACGTTATACGTTATACGTTATACGTTATACGTTATACGTTATGCGTTATAGGATATACATTATGCGTTATAGGATATACGTTATACGTGATACCTTGTACGTTATACGGTATACGTTATGCGTTATACGCTATACGTTATGCGTTATAGGATATACATTATGCGTTATAGGATATACGTTATACGTGATACCTTGTACGTTATACGTTGTACGTTATACGTTATACGTTATACGTTATACGTTATACGTTATACGTTATACGTTATACGTTACACGTTATGCGTTATAGGTCATACCTTATACGTGATACGTCATACGTTATACGTTACACGTTATACGTTATACGTTATACGTTATACGTTATACGTTATACGTTATACGTTATACGTTATACGTTATACGTTATACGTTATACGTTACACGTTATGCGTTATAGGTCATACATTATACGCGATACGTCATACGTTATACGTTACACGTTATACGTTATACGTTATGCGTTATACGTTATGCGTTATACGTTATACGTTATACGTTATACGTTATACGTTATACGTTATGCGTTATACGCTATACGTTATGCGTTATAGGATATACATTATGCGTTATAGGATATACGTTATACGTGATACCTTGTACGTTATACGTTGTACGTTATACGTTATACGTTATACGTTATGCGTTATACGTTATACGTTATACGTTATACGTTATACGTTTGACGTTATACGTTATACGGTATACGTTATACGTTATGCGTTATACGTTATACGTTATACGTTATACGTTATACGGTATACGTTATGCGTTATACACTATACGTTATGCGTTATAGGATATACATTATGCGTTATAGGATATACGTTATACGTGATACCTTGTACGTTATACGTTGTACGTTATACGTTATACGTTATACGTTATACGTTATACGTTATACGTTATACGTTATACGTTATACGTTATACGTTATACGTTATACGTTATACGTTATACGTTGTGCGTTATACGTTATGCGTTATAGGATATACGTTATACGTTACACGTTATACGTTATACGTTATACGTTATACGTTATACGTTATACGGTGTACGTTATGCGTTATACGCTATACGTTATGCGTTATAGGATATACATTATGCGTTATAGGATATACGTTATACGTGATACCTTGTACGTTATACGTTGTACGTTATACGTTATACGTTATACGTTATACGTTATACGTTATACGTTATACGTTATACGTTATACGTTATACGTTATACGTTATACGTTATACGTTATACGTTATACGTTATACGTTATACGTTATACGTTATACGTTATACGTTATACGTTATACGTTATACGTTATACGTTATACGTTATACGTTATACGTTATACGTTATACGTTATACGTTATACGTTATACGTTATACGTTATACGTTATACGTTATACGTTATACGTTATACGTTATACGTTATACGTTATACGTTATACGTTATACGTTATACGTTATACGTTATACGTTATACGTTATGCGTTATAGGTCATACCTTATACGTGATACGTCATACGTTATACGTTACACGTTATACGTTATACGTTATGCTTTATACGTTATGCTTTATACGTTATACGTTATACGTTATACGTTATACGTTATACGTTATGCGTTATAGGCTATACGTTATGCGTTATAGGATATACATTATGCGTTATAGGATATACGCTATACGTGATACCTTGTACGTTATACGTTGTACGTTATACGTTATACGTTATACGTTATGCGTTATACGTTATACGTTATACGTTATACGTTATACGTTTGACGTTATACGTTATACGGTATACGTTATACGTTATGCGTTATACGTTATACGTTATACGTTATACGTTATACGTTATACGTTATACGTTATACGTTATACGTTATACGTTATACGTTATAAGTTATACGTTGTGCGTTATACGTTATGCGTTATAGGATATACGTTATACGTTATACGTTATACGTTATACTTTATACGTTATACGTTATACGTTATACGTTATACGTTATACGTTATATGTTATACGTTATACGTTATACGTTACACGTTATACGTTATACGTTATACGTTATACGTTATACGTTATACGTTATACGTTATACGTTATACGTTATACGTTATACGTTATACGTTATACGTTATACGTTACACGTTATGCGTTATACGTTATGCGTTATACGTTATACGTTATACGTTATACGTTATACGTTATACGTTATAAGTTATACGTTGTGCGTTATACGCTATGCGTTATAGGATATACGTTATACGTTATACGTTATACGTTATACGTTATACGTTATTCGTTATACGTTATACGTTATGCGTTATACGTTATACGTTATACGTTATGCGTTATACGTTATACGTTATACGTTATACGTTATACGTTTGACGTTATACGTTATACGGTATACGTTATACGTTATGCGTTATACGTTATACGTTATACGTTATACGTTATACGTTATACGGTATACGTTATGCGTTATACGCTATACGTTATGCGTTATAGGATATACATTATGCGTTATAGGATATACGTTATACGTGATACGTTATACGTTATACGTTTACGTTATTCGTTATACGTTATACGTTATGCGTTATACGTTATACGTCATACGTTATGCGTTATACGTTATGCGTTATACGTTATACGTTATACGTTTGACGTTATACGTTATACGGTATACGTTATACGTTATGCGTTATACGTTATACGTTATACGTTATACGTTATACGTTATACGGTATACGTTATGCGTTATACGCTATACGTTATGCGTTATAGGATATACATTATGCGTTATAGGATATACGTTATACGTGATACCTTGTACGTTATACGTTGTACGTTATACGTTATACGTTATACGTTATACGTTATACGTTATACGTTATACGTTATACGTTATACGTTATACGTTATACGTTATACGTTATACGTTATACGTTATACGTTATACGTTATACGTTATACGTTATACGTTATACGTTATGCGTTATACGCTATACGTTATGCGTCATTGGTCATACCTTATACGTGATACGTCATACGTTATACGTTATACGTTATACGTTATACGTTATACGTTATACGTTATACGTTATACGTTATACGTTATACGTTATACGTTATACGTTATACGTTATACGTTACACGTTATGCGTTATAGGTCATACCTTATACGTGATACGTCATACGTTATACGTTACATGTTATACGTTATACGTTATGCGTTATACGTTATGCGTTATACGTTATACGTTATACGTTATACGTTATACGTTATACGTTATACGTTATACGTTATACGTTATACGTTATTCGTTATACGTTATACGTTATGCGTTATACGTTATACGTTATACGTTATGCGTTATACGTTATACGTTATACGTTATACGTTATACGTTTGACGTTATACGTTATACGGTATACGTTATACGTTATGCGTTATACGTTATACGTTATACGTTATACGTTATACGTTATACGTTATACGGTATACGTTATGCGTTATACGCTATACGTTATGCGTTATAGGATATACATTATGCGTTATAGGATATACGTTATACGTGATACGTTATACGTTATACGTTTACGTTATTCGTTATACGTTATACGTTATGCGTTATACGTTATACGTCATACGTTATGCGTTATACGTTATGCGTTATACGTTATACGTTATACGTTTGACGTTATACGTTATACGGTATACGTTATACGTTATGCGTTATACGTTATACGTTATACGTTATACGTTATACGGTATACGTTATGCGTTATACGCTATACGTTATGCGTTATAGGATATACATTATGCGTTATAGGATATACGTTATACGTGATACCTTGTACGTTATACGTTGTACGTTATACGTTATACGTTATACGTTATACGTTATACGTTATACGTTATACGTTAT
Source organism: Ptiloglossa arizonensis (assembly GCF_051014685.1). Lineage (NCBI taxonomy): Eukaryota > Metazoa > Arthropoda > Insecta > Hymenoptera > Colletidae > Ptiloglossa > Ptiloglossa arizonensis. The sequence goes on along the minus strand of NW_027478763.1, from coordinate 133,851 downwards.
ACGTTATACGTTATACGTTATACGTTATACGTTATACGTTATACGTTATACGTTATACGTTATACGTTATACGTTATACGTTATACGTTATACGTTATACGTTATGCGTTATACGCTATACGTTATGCGTCATTGGTCATACCTTATACGTGATACGTCATACGTTATACGTTATACGTTATACGTTATATGTTATACGTTATACGTTATACGTTATACGTTATACGTTATACGTTATACGTTATACGTTATACGTTATACGTTATACGTTATACGTTATACGTTATACGTTATACGTTATACGTTATACGTTATACGTTATACGTTATACGTTATACGTTATACGTTATACGTTACACGTTATGCGTTATAGGTCATACCTTATACGTGATACGTCATACGTTATACGTTACACGTTATACGTTATACGTTATGCGTTATATGTTATGCGTTATACGTTATACGTTATACGTTACACGTTATACGTTATACGTTATGCGTTATACGTTATGCGTTATACGTTATACGTTATACGTTATACGTTATACGTTATACGTTATACGTTATACGTTATACGTTATACGTTATACGTTATACGTTATACGTTATACGTTATACGTTATACGTTATACGTTATACGTTATACGATATACGTTATACGTTATACGTTATACGTTATACGTTATACGTTATACGTTATACGTTATACGTTATACGTTATAAGTTATACGTTGTGCGTTATACGTTATGCGTTATAGGATATACGTTATACGTTATACGTTATACTTTATACGTTATGCGTTATAGGTCATACCTTATACGTGATACGTCATACGTTATACGTTACACGTTATACGTTATACGTTATGCGTTATACGTTATGCGTTATACGTTATACGTTATACGTTATACGTTATACGTTATACGTTATACGTTATACGTTATACGTTATACGTTATTCGTTATACGTTATACGTTATGCGTTATACGTTATACGTTATACGTTATGCGTTATACGTTATACGTTATACGTTATACGTTATACGTTTGATGTTATACGTTATACGGTATACGTTATACGTTATGCGTTATACGTTATACGTTATACGTTATACGTTATACGTTATACGTTATACGTTATACGTTATACGGTATACGTTATGCGTTATACGCTATACGTTATGCGTTATAGGATATACATTATGCGTTATAGGATATACGTTATACGTGATACGTTATACGTTATACGTTTACGTTATTCGTTATACGTTATACGTTATGCGTTATACGTTATACGTCATACGTTATGCGTTATACGTTATGCGTTATACGTTATACGTTATACGTTTGACGTTATACGTTATACGGTATACGTTATACGTTATGCGTTATACGTTATACGTTATACGTTATACGTTATACGGTATACGTTATGCGTTATACGCTATACGTTATGCGTTATAGGATATACATTATGCGTTAAAGGATATACGTTATACGTGATACCTTGTACGTTATACGTTGTACGTTATACGTTATACGTTATACGTTATACGTTATACGTTATACGTTATACGTTATACGTTATACGTTATACGTTATACGTTATACGTTATACGTTATACGTTATACGTTATACGTTATACGTTATACGTTATACGTTATACGTTATGCGTTATACGCTATACGTTATGCGTCATTGGTCATACCATATACGTGATACGTCATACGTTATACGTTATACGTTATACGTTATTCGTTATACGTTATACGTTATACGTTATACGTTATACGATATACGTTATACGTTTACGTTATACGTTATACGTTATACGTTATACGTTATACGTTATACGTTATACGTTATGCGTTATACGTTATGCGTTATACGTTATACGTTATACGTTATACGTTATACGTTATACGTTATACGTTATACGTTATACGTTATACGTTATACGTTATACGTTATACGTTATACGTTACACGTTATGCGTTATAGGTCATACCTTATACGTGATACGTCATACGTTATACGTTACACGTTATACGTTATACGTTATGCGTTATATGTTATGCGTTATACGTTATACGTTATACGTTATACGTTATACGTTATACGTTATGCGTTATACGCTATACGTTATGCGTTATAGGATATACATTATGCGTTATAGGATATACGTTATACGTGATACCTTGTACGTTATACGTTGTACGTTATACGTTATACGTTATACGTTATACGTTATGCGTTATACCTTCTACGTTATACGTTATACGTTATACGTTATACGGTATACGTTATGCGTTATACGCTATACGTTATGCGTTATAGGATATACATTATGCGTTATAGGATATACGTTATACGTGATACGTTATACGTTATACGTTTACGTTATTCGTTATACGTTATACGTTATGCGTTATACGTTATACGTCATACGTTATGCGTTATACGTTATGCGTTATACGTTATACGTTATACGTTTGACGTTATACGTTATACGGTATACGTTATACGTTATGCGTTATACGTTATACGTTATACGTTATACGTTATACGGTATACGTTATGCGTTATACGCTATACGTTATGCGTTATAGGATATACATTATGCGTTATAGGATATACGTTATACGTGATACCTTGTACGTTATACGTTGTACGTTATACGTTATACGTTATACGTTATACGTTATACGTTATACGTTATACGTTATACGTTATACGTTATACGTTATACGTTATACGTTATACGTTATACGTTATACGTTATACGTTATACGTTATACGTTATACGTTATACGTTATACGTTATGCGTTATACGCTATACGTTATGCGTCATTGGTCATACCTTATACGTGATACGTCATACGTTATACGTTATACGTTATACGTTATTCGTTATACGTTATACGTTATACGTTATACGTTATACGTTATACGTTATACGTTATACGTTATACGTTATACGTTATACGTTATACGTTATACGTTATACGTTATACGTTATACGTTATACGTTATACGTTATGCGTTATACGCTATACGTTATGCGTTATAGGTCATACCTTATACGTGAAACGTCATACGTTATACGTTACACGTTATACGTTATACGTTATGCGTTATACGTTATGCGTTATACGTTATACGTTATACGTTATACGTTATACGTTATACGTTATACGTTATACGTTATACGTTATACGTTATACGTTATACGTTATACGTTATACGTTATACGTTATACGTTATACGTTATACGATATACGTTATACGTTATACGTTATACGTTATACGTTATACGTTATACGTTATACGTTATACGTTATAAGTTATACGTTGTGCGTTATACGTTATGCGTTATAGGATATACGTTATACGTTATACGTTATACTTTATACGTTATACGTTATACGTTATACGTTATACGTTATATGTTATACGTTATACGTTATACGTTACACGTTATACGTTATACGTTATACGTTATACGTTATACGTTATACGTTATACGTTATACGTTATACGTTATACGTTATACGTTATACGTTATACGTTATACGTTACACGTTATGCGTTATAGGTCATACCTTATACGTGATACGTCATACGTTATACGTTACACGTTATACGTTATACGTTATGCGTTATACGTTATGCGTTATACGTTATACGTTATACGTTATGCGTTATACGTTATACGTTATACGTTATGCGTTATACGTTATACGTTATACGTTATACGTTATACGTTTGACGTTATACGTTATACGGTATACGTTATACGTTATGCGTTATACGTTATACGTTATACGTTATACGTTATACGTTATACGGTATACGTTATGCGTTATACGCTATACGTTATGCGTTATAGGATATACATTATGCGTTATAGGATATACGTTATACGTGATACGTTATACGTTATACGTTTACGTTATTCGTTATACGTTATACGTTATGCGTTATACGTTATACGTCATACGTTATGCGTTATACGTTATGCGTTATACGTTATACGTTATACGTTTGACGTTATACGTTATACGGTATACGTTATACGTTATGCGTTATACGTTATACGTTATACGTTATACGTTATACGGTATACGTTATGCGTTATACGCTATACGTTATGCGTTATAGGATATACATTATGCGTTATAGGATATACGTTATACGTGATACCTTGTACGTTATACGTTGTACGTTATACGTTATACGTTATACGTTATACGTTATACGTTATACGTTATACGTTATACGTTATACGTTATACGTTATATGTTATACGTTATACTTTATACGTTACACGTTATACGTTATACGTTATACGTTATACGTTATACGTTATACGTTATACGTCATACGTTACACGTTATACGTTATACGTTATACGTTATACGTTACACGTTATGCGTTATAGGTCATACCTTATACGTGATACGTCATACGTTATACGTTACACGTTATACGTTATACGTTATGCGTTATACGTTATGCGTTATACGTTATACGTTATACGTTATACGTTATACGTTATACGTTATACGTTATACGTTATACGTTATACGTTATACGTTATACGTTATTCGTTATACGTTATACGTTATGCGTTATACGTTATAGGATATACATTATGCGTTATAGGATATACGTTATACGTGATACGTTATACGTTATACGTTTACGTTATTCGTTATACGTTATACGTTATGCGTTATACGTTATACGTCATACGTTATGCGTTATACGTTATGCGTTATACGTTATACGTTATACGTTTGACGTTATACGTTATACGGTATACGTTATACGTTATGCGTTATACGTTATACGTTATACGTTATACGTTATACGGTATACGTTATGCGTTATACGCTATACGTTATGCGTTATAGGATATACATTATGCGTTATAGGATATACGTTATACGTGATACCTTGTACGTTATACGTTGTACGTTATACGTTATACGTTATACGTTATACGTTATACGTTATACGTTATACGTTATACGTTATACGTTATACGTTATATGTTATACGTTATACTTTATACGTTACACATTATACGTTATACGTTATACGTTATACGTTATACGTTATACGTTATACGTCATACGTTACACGTTATACGTTATACGTTATACGTTATACGTTACACGTTATGCGTTATAGGTCATACCTTATACGTGATACGTCATACGTTATACGTTACACGTTATACGTTATACGTTATGCGTTATACGTTATGCGTTATACGTTATACGTTATACGTTATACGTTATACGTTATACGTTATACGTTATACGTTATACGTTATACGTTATACGTTATACGTTATTCGTTATACGTTATACGTTATGCGTTATACGTTATACGTTATACGTTGTGCGTTATACGTTATACGTTATACGTTATACGTTATACGTTATACGTTGTGCGTTATACGTTACGCGTTATAGGATATACGTTATACTTTACACGTTATACGTTATACGTTATACTTTATACGTTATACGTTATACGTTATACGTTATACGTTATATGTTATACGTTATACGTTATACGTTATACGTTATACGTTATACGTTATACGTTATACGTTATTCGTTATACGTTATACGTTATACGTTATACGTTATACGTTATACGTTTGACGTTATACGTTATACTTTATACGTTATACGTTATACGTTATACGTTATACGTTATATGTTATACGTTATACGTTATACGTTACACGTTATACGTTATTCGTTATACGTTATACGCTATACGTCATATGTAATATGTAATACGTTATACGTTATACGTTATACGTTATACGTTATACGTTATACGTTGTGCGTTATACGTTATGCGTTATAGGATATACGTTATACGTTACACGTTATACGTTATACGTTATACGTTATACGTTATACGTTATACGTTATACGTTATACGTTATACGTTATACGTTATACGTTATACGTTATACGTTATGCGTTATAGGTCATACCTTATACGTGATACGTCATACGTTATACGTTACACGTTATACGTTATACGTTATGCGTTATACGTTATGCGTTATACGTTATACGTTATACGTTATACGTTATACGTTATACGTTGTGCGTTATACGTTATGCGTTATAGGATATACGTTATACGTTACACGTTATACGTTATACGTTATACTTTATACGTTATACGTTATACGTTATACGTTATACGTTATATGTTATACGTTATACGTTATACGTTACACGTTATACGTTATACGTTATACGTTATACGTTATACGTTATACGTTATACGTCATACGTTACACGTTATACGTTATACGTTATACGTTATACGTTACACGTTATGCGTTATAGGTCATACCTTATACGTGATACGTCATACGTTATACGTTACACGTTATACGTTATACGTTATGCTTTATACGTTATGCGTTATACGTTATACGTTATACGTTATACGTTATACGTTATACGTTATACGTTATACGTTATACGTTATACGTTATACGTTATACGTTATTCGTTATACGTTATACGTTATGCGTTATACGTTATACGTTATACGTTGTGCGTTATACGTTATACGTTATACGTTATACGTTATACGTTATACGTTGTGCGTTATACGTTATGCGTTATAGGATATACGTTATACGTTACACGTTATACGTTATACGTTATACGTTATACGTTATACGTTATACGTTATACGTTATACGTTATACGTTATACGTTATACGTTATACGTTATACGTTATACGTTATACGTTACACGTTATACGTTATACGTTATACGTTATACGTTATACGTTATACGTTATACGTTATACGTTATACGTTATACGTTACACGTTATGCGTTATAGGTCATACCTTATACGTGATACGTCATACGTTATACGTTACACGTTATACGTTATACGTTATGCGTTATACGTTATGCGTTATACGTTATACGTTATACGTTATACGTTATACGTTATACGTTATACGTTATACGTTATACGTTATACGTTATACGTTATACGTTATACGTTATACGTTATACGGTATACGTTATGCGTTATACGCTATACGTTATGCGTTATAGGATATACATTATGCGTTATAGGATATACGTTATACGTGATACCTTGTACGTTATACGTTATACGTTATACGTTATACGTTATACGTTATACGTTATACGTTATACGTTATACGTTATACGTTATACGTTATACGTTATACGTTATACGTTATACGTTATACGTTATACGTTATACGTTATACGTTATACGTTATACGTTATACGTTATACGTTATACGTTATACGTTATACGTTATACGTTATACGTTATACGTTATACGTTATACGTTATGCGTTATATGTTATGCGTTATACGTTATACGTTATACGTTATACGTTATACGTTATACGTTATACGTTAAACGTTATACGTTATACGTTATTCGTTATACGTTATACGTTATGCGTTATACCTTATACGTTATACGTTATGCGTTATACGTTATACGTTATACGTTATACGTTATACGTTATACGTTATAAGTTATACGTTATTCGTTATACGTTATACGTTATACGTTATACGTTATGCGTTATACGTTATGCGTTATACGTTATACGTTATACGTTATACGTTATACGTTATACGTTATACGTTATACGTTATACGTTATACGTTATTCGTTATACGTTATACGTTATGCGTTATACGTTATACGTTATACGTTATGCGTTATACGTTATACGTTATACGTTATACGTTATACGTTTGACGTTATACGTTATACTTTATACGTTATACGTTATACGTTATACGTTATACGTTATATGTTATGCGTTATACGTTATACGTTACACGTTATACGTTATTTGTTATACGTTATACGCTATACGTCATATGTAATATGTAATACGTTATACGTTAAACGTTATACGTTATACGTTATACGTTATACGTTATACGTTATACGTTATACGTTATGCGTTATAGGTCATACCTTATACGTGATACGTCATACGTTATACGTTACACGTTATACGTTATACGTTATGCGTTATACGTTATGCGATATACGTTATACGTTATACGTTATACGTTATACGTTATACGTTGTGCGTTATACGTTATGCGTTATAGGATATACGTTATACGTTACACGTTATACGTTATACGTTATACTTTATACGTTATACGTTATACGTTATACGTTATACGTTATATGTTATACGTTATACGTTATACGTTACACGTTATACGTTATACGTTATACGTTATACGTTATACGTTATACGTTATACGTCATACGTTACACGTTATACGTTATACGTTATACGTTATACGTTACACGTTATGCGTTATAGGTCATACCTTATACGTGATACGTCATACGTTATACGTTACACGTTATACGTAATACGTTATGCTTTATACGTTATGCGTTATACGTTATACGTTATACGTTATACGTTATACGTTATACGTTATACGTTATACGTTATACGTTATACGTTATACGTTATTCGTTATACGTTATACGTTATGCGTTATACGTTATACGTTATACGTTGTGCGTTATACGTTATACGTTATACGTTATACGTTATACGTTATACGTTGTGCGTTATACGTTATGCGTTATAGGATATACGTTATACGTTACACGTTATACGTTATACGTTATACGTTATACGTTATACGTTATACGTTATACGTTATACGTTATACGTTATACGTTATACGTTATACGTTATACGTTATACGTTATACGTTATAGGTTATACGTTATACGTTATACGTTATACGTTATACGTTATACGTTATGCGTTATAGGTCATACCTTATACGTGATACGTCATACGTTATACGTTACACGTTATACGTTATACGTTATACGTTATTCGTTATACGTTATACGTTATGCGTTATACGTTATACGTTATACGTTGTGCGTTATACGTTATACGTTATACGTTATACGTTATACGTTATACGTTGTGCGTTATACGTTATGCGTTATAGGATATACGTTATACGTTACACGTTATACGTTATACGTTATACGTTATACGTTATACGTTATACGTTATACGTTATACGTTATACGTTATACGTTATGCGTTATAGGTCATACCTTATACGTGATACGTCATACGTTATACGTTACACGTTATACGTTATACGTTATGCGTTATACGTTATGCGTTATACGTTATACGTGATACGTTATACGTTATACGTTTACGTTATTCGTTATACGTTATACGTTATGCGTTATACGTTATACGTTATACGTTATACGTTATACGTTATACGTTATACGTTATACGTTATACGTTATACGTTATACGTTATACGTTATACGTTATACGTTATACGTCATAGGTCATACGTTATACGTTGTACGTTATACGTTATACGTTATACGTTATACGTTATACGTTATTCGTTATACGTTATACGCTATACGTTATATGTAATATGTAATACGTTATACGTTATACGTAATACGTTATACGTTATACGTTATACGTTATACGTTATACGTTATACGTTATGCGTTATAGGTCATACCTTATACGTGATACGTCATACGTTATACGTTACACGTTATACGTTATACGTTATGCGTTATACGTTATGCGTTATACGTCATACGTTATACGTTACACGTTATACGTTATACGTTATGCGTTATACGTTATGCGTTATACGTTATACGTTATACGTTATACGTTATACGTTATACGTTATACGTTATACGTTATACGTTATTCGTTATACGTTATACGTTATACGTTATACGTTATACGTTATACGTTATACGTTATACGTTATACGTTATACGTTATACGTTATACGTTATACGTTATACGTTATACGTTATACGTTATACGTTATACGTTATACGTTATACGTTATACGTTATACGTTATACGTTATACGTTATACGTTATACGTTATACGTTATACGTTATAGGTTATACGTTATACGTTATACGTTATACGTTATACGTTATACGTTATGCGTTATACGCTATACGTTATGCGTCATTGGTCATACCTTATACGTGATACGTCATACGTTATACGTTATACGTTATACGTTATTCGTTATACGTTATACGTTATACGTTATACGTTATACGATATACGTTATACGTTTACGTTATACGTTATACGTTATACGTTATACGTTATACGTTATACGTTATGCGTTATACGTTATGCGTTATACGTTATACGTTATACGTTATACGTTATACGTTATACGTTATACGTTATACGTTATACGTTATACGTTATACGTTATTCGTTATGCGTTATACGTTATGCGTTATACGTTATACGTTATACGTTATACGTTATACGTTATACGTTATACGTTATTCGTTATGCGTTATACGTTATGCGTTATACGTTATACGTTATACGTTATACGTTATACGTTATACGTTATACGTTATACGTTATACGTTATACGTTATACGTTATACGTTATACGTTATACGTTATACGTTATACGTTATACGTTATACGTTATACGTTATACGTTATACGTTATACGTTATACGTTATACGTTATACGTTATACGTTATACGTTATACGTTATACGTTATACGTTATACGTTATACGTTATACGTTATACGTTATACGTTATACGTTATACGTTATACGTTATACGTTATACGTTACACGTTATGCGTTATAGGTCATACCTTATACGTGATACGTCATACGTTATACGTTACACGTTATACGTTATACGTTATGCGTTATACGTTATGCGTTATACGTTATACGTTATACGTTATACGTTATACGTTATACGTTATGCGTTATACGCTATACGTTATGCGTTATAGGATATTCATTATGCGTTATAGGATATACGTTATACGTGATACCTTGTACGTTATACGTTGTACGTTATACGTTATACGTTATACGTTATGCGTTATACGTTATACGTTATACGTTATACGTTATACGTTTGACGTTATACGTTATACGGTATACGTTATACGTTATGCGTTATACGTTATACGTTATACGTTATACGTTATACGGTATACGTTATGCGTTATACGCTATACGTTATGCGTTATAGGATATACATTATGCGTTATAGGATATACGTTATACGTGATACCTTGTACGTTATACGTTATACGGTATACGTTATGCGTTATACGCTATACGTTATGCGTTATAGGATATACATTATGCGTTATAGGATATACGTTATACGTGATACCTTGTACGTTATACGTTGTACGTTATACGTTATACGTTATACGTTATACGTTATACGTTATACGTTATACGTTATACGTTATAAGTTATACGTTGTGCGTTATACGTTATGCGTTATAGGATATACGTTATACGTTATACGTTATACTTTATACGTTATACGTTATACGTTATACGTTATACGTTATATGTTATACGTTATACGTTATACGTTACACGTTATACGTTATACGTTATACGTTATACGTTATGCGTTATACGTTATGCGTTATACGTTATACGTTATACGTTATACGTTATACGTTATACGTTATACGTTATACGTTATACGTTATACGTTATACGTTATACGTTATACGTTATTCGTTATACGTTATACGTTATACGTTATACGTTATACGTTATACCTTATACGTTATTCGTTATACGTTATACGTTATACGTTATACGTTATACGATATACGTTATACGTTTACGTTATACGTTATACGTTATACGTTATACGTTATACGTTATACGTTATACGTTATACGTTATACGTTATACGTTATACGTTATACGTTATACGTTATACGTTATACGTTATACGTTATACGTTATACGTTATACGTTATACGTTATACGTTATACGTTATACGTTATACGTTATACGTTATACGTTATACGTTATACGTTATAGGTTATACGTTATACGTTATACGTTATACGTTATACGTTATACGTTATGCGTTATACGCTATACGTTATGCGTCATTGGTCATACCTTATACGTGATACGTCATACGTTATACGTTATACGTTATACGTTATTCGTTATACGTTATACGTTATACGTTATACGTTATACGATATACGTTATACGTTTACGTTATACGTTATACGTTATACGTTATACGTTATACGTTATACGTTATGCGTTATACGTTATGCGTTATACGTTATACGTTATACGTTATACGTTATACGTTATACGTTATACGTTATACGTTATACGTTATACGTTATACGTTATACGTTATTCGTTATGCGTTATACGTTATGCGTTATACGTTATACGTTATACGTTATACGTTATACGTTATACGTTATACGTTATACGTTATACGTTATACGTTATACGTTATACGTTATACGTTATACGTTATACGTTATACGTTATACGTTATACGTTATACGTTATACGTTATACGTTATACGTTATACGTTATACGTTATACGTTATACGTTATACGTTATACGTTATACGTTATACGTTATACGTTATACGTTATACGTTATACGTTATACGTTATACGTTATACGTTATACGTTATACGTTATACGTTATACGTTATACGTTATACGTTATACGTTATACGTTATACGTTATACGTTATACGTTATACGTTATACGTTATACGTTATACGTTATACGTTATACGTTACACGTTATGCGTTATAGGTCATACCTTATACGTGATACGTCATACGTTATACGTTACACGTTATACGTTATACGTTATGCGTTATACGTTATGCGTTATACGTTATACGTTATACGTTATACGTTATACGTTATACGTTATGCGTTATACGCTATACGTTATGCGTTATAGGATATTCATTATGCGTTATAGGATATACGTTATACGTGATACCTTGTACGTTATACGTTGTACGTTATACGTTATACGTTATACGTTATGCGTTATACGTTATACGTTATACGTTATACGTTATACGTTTGACGTTATACGATATACGGTATACGTTATACGTTATGCGTTATACGTTATACGTTATACGTTATACGTTATACGGTATACGTTATGCGTTATACGCTATACGTTATGCGTTATAGGATATACATTATGCGTTATAGGATATACGTTATACGTGATACCTTGTACGTTATACGTTATACGGTATACGTTATGCGTTATACGCTATACGTTATGCGTTATAGGATATACATTATGCGTTATAGGATATACGTTATACGTGATACCTTGTACGTTATACGTTGTACGTTATACGTTATACGTTATACGTTATACGTTATACGTTATACGTTATACGTTATACGTTATAAGTTATACGTTGTGCGTTATACGTTATGCGTTATAGGATATACGTTATACGTTATACGTTATACTTTATACGTTATACGTTATACGTTATACGTTATACGTTATATGTTATACGTTATACGTTATACGTTACACGTTATACGTTATACGTTATACGTTATACGTTATGCGTTATACGTTATGCGTTATACGTTATACGTTATACGTTATACGTTATACGTTATACGTTATACGTTATACGTTATACGTTATACGTTATACGTTATACGTTATACGTTATTCGTTATACGTTATACGTTATACGTTATACGTTATACGTTATACCTTATACGTTATACGTTATACGTTATACGTTATACGTTATACGTTATACGTTATACGTTATACGTTATACGTTATACGTTATACGTTATACGTTATACGTTATACGTTATACGTTATACGTTATACGTTATACGTTATACGTTATACGTTATACGTTATACGTTTACGTTATTCGTTATACGTTATACGTTATGCGTTATACGTTATACGTTATACGTTATACGTTATACGTTATACGTTATACGTTATACGTTATACGTTATACGTTATACGTTATACGTTATACGTTATACGTTATACGTTATACGTTATACGTTGTACGTTATACGTTATACGTTATACGTTATACGTTATAAGTTATACGTTGTGCGTTATACGTTATGCGTTATAGGATATACGTTATACGTTATACGTTATACTTTATACGTTATACTTTATACGTTATACGTTATACGTTATATGTTATACGTTATACGTTATACGTTACACGTTATACGTTATACGTTATACGTTATACGTTATACGTTATACGTTATACGTTATACGTTATACGTTATACGTTATACGTTATACGTTATACGTTATACGTTACACGTTATGCGTTATAGGTCATACCTTATACGTGATACGTCATACGTTATACGTTACACGTTATACGTTATACGTTATGCGTTATACGTTATGCGTTATACGTTATACGTTATGCGTTATACGCTATACGTTATGCGTTATAGGATATACATTATGCGTTATAGGATATACGTTATACGTGATACCTTGTACGTTATACGTTGTACGGTATACGTTATACGTTATACGTTATACGTTATACGTTATACGTTATACGTTATACGTTATGCGTTATACGCTATACGTTATGCGTTATAGGATATACATTATGCGTTATAGGATATACGTTATACGTGATACCTTGTACGTTATACGTTGTACGTTATACGTTATACGTTATACGTTATACGTTATACGTTATACGTTATACGTTATACGTTATACGTTATACGTTATACGTTATACGTTATACGTTATACGTTATACGTTATACGTTATACGTTATACGTTATACGTTATACGTTATACGTTATACGTTATACGTTATACGTTATACGTTATACGTTATACGTTATACGTTATACGTTATACGTTATACGTTATACGTTATACGTTATACGTTATACGTTATACGTTATACGTTATACGTTATACGTTATACGTTATACGTTATACGTTATACGTTATACGTTATACGTTATACGTTATACGTTATACGTTATACGTTATACGTTATACGTTATACGTTATACGTTATACGTTATACGTTATACGTTATACGTTATACGTTATACGTTATACGTTATACGTTATACGTTATACGTTATACGTTATACGTTATACGTTGTACGTTATACGTTATACGTTATACGTTGTACGTTATACGTTATACGTTATACGTTATACGTTATACGTTATACGTTATACGTTATACGTTATACGTTATACGTTATGCGTTATACGCTATACGTTATGCGTCATTGGTCATACCTTATACGTGATACGTCATACGTTATACGTTATACGTTATACGTTATTCGTTATACGTTATACGTTATACGTTATACGTTATACGATATACGTTATACGTTTACGTTATACGTTATACGTTATACGTTATACGTTATACGTTATACGTTATACGTTATGCGTTATACGTTATGCGTTATACGTTATACGTTATACGTTATACGTTATACGTTATACGTTATACGTTATACGTTATACGTTATGCGTTATACGTTATGCGTTATACGTTATACGTTATACGTTATACGTTATACGTTATACGTTATACGTTATACGTTATACGTTATACGTTATACGTTATACGTTATACGTTATTCGTTATACGTTATACGTTATACGTTATACGTTATACGTTATACCTTATACGTTATTCGTTATACGTTATACGTTATACGTTATACGTTATACGATATACGTTATACGTTTACGTTATACGTTATACGTTATACGTCATACGTTATACGTTATACGTTATACGTTATACGTTTTACGTTATACGTTATACGTTATACGTTATACATTATACGTTAGACGTTATACGTTATACGTTATACGTTATTCGTTATACGTTATACGTTATACGTTATATGTTATACGTTATACGTTATACGTTATACGTTATACGTTATACGTTATACGTTATACGATATACGTTATACGTTATACGTTATACGTTATACGTTATACGTTATACGTTATACGTTATACGTTATACGTTATACGTTATACGTTATACGTTACACGTTATGCGTTATAGGTCATACCTTATACGTGATACGTCATACGTTATACGTTACACGTTATACGTTATACGTTATACGTTATACGTTATACGTTATACGTTATACGTTATACGTTATACGTTATACGTTATACGTTATACGTTATACGTTATACGTTATACGTTATACGTTATACGTTATACGTTATACGTTATACGTTATACGTTATACGTTATACGTTATACGTTATACGTTATACGTTATACGTTATACGTTATACGTTATACGTTATACGTTATACGTTATACGTTATACGTTATACGTTATACGTTATACGTTATACGTTATACGTTATACGTTATACGTTATACGTTATACGTTATACGTTATACGTTATACGTTATACGTTATACGTTATACGTTATACGTTATACGTTATACGTTATACGTTATACGTTATACGTTATACGTTATACGTTATACGTTATACGTTATACGTTATACGTTATACGTTATACGTTATAGGTTATACGTTATACGTTATACGTTATACGTTATACGTTATACGTTATGCGTTATACGCTATACGTTATGCGTCATTGGTCATACCTTATACGTGATACGTCATACGTTATACGTTATAAGTTATACGTTATTCGTTATACGTTATACGTTATACGTTATACGTTATACGATATACGTTATACGTTTACGTTATACGTTATACGTTATACGTTATACGTTATACGTTATACGTTATGCGTTATACGTTATGCGTTATACGTTATACGTTATACGTTATACGTTATACGTTATACGTTATACGTTATACGTTATACGTTATACGTTATACGTTATACGTTATTCGTTATGCGTTATACGTTATGCGATATACGTTATACGTTATACGTTATACGTTATATGTTATACGTTATACGTTATACGTTATACGTTATACGTTATACGTTATACGTTATACGTTATACGTTATACGTTATACGTTATACGTTATACGTTATACGTTATACGTTATACGTTATACGTTATACGTTATACGTCATACGTTATACGTTATACGTTATACGTTATACGTTATACGTTATACGTTATACGTTATACGTTATACGTTATACGTTATACGTTATACGTTATACGTTATACGTTATACGTTATACGTTATACGTTATACGTTATACGTTATACGTTATACGTTATACGTTATACGTTATACGTTATACGTTATACGTTATACGTTATACGTTATACGTTACACGTTATGCGTTATAGGTCATACCTTATACGTGATACGTCATACGTTATACGTTACACGTTATACGTTATACGTTATGCGTTATACGTTATGCGTTATACGTTATACGTTATACGTTATACGTTATACGTTATACGTTATGCGTTATACGCTATACGTTATGCGTTATAGGATATTCATTATGCGTTATAGGATATACGTTATACGTGATACCTTGTACGTTATACGTTGTACGTTATACGTTATACGTTATACGTTATGCGTTATACGTTATACGTTATACGTTATACGTTATACGTTTGACGTTATACGTTATACGGTATACGTTATACGTTATGCGTTATACGTTATACGTTATACGTTATACGTTATACGGTATACGTTATGCGTTATACGCTATACGTTATGCGTTATAGGATATACATTATGCGTTATAGGATATACGTTATACGTGATACCTTGTACGTTATACGTTATACGGTATACGTTATGCGTTATACGCTATACGTTATGCGTTATAGGATATACATTATGCGTTATAGGATATACGTTATACGTGATACCTTGTACGTTATACGTTGTACGTTATACGTTATACGTTATACGTTATACGTTATACGTTATACGTTATACGTTATACGTTATAAGTTATACGTTGTGCGTTATACGTTATGCGTTATAGGATATACGTTATACGTTATACGTTATACTTTATACGTTATACGTTATACGTTATACGTTATACGTTATATGTTATACGTTATACGTTATACGTTACACGTTATACGTTATACGTTATACGTTATACGTTATGCGTTATACGTTATGCGTTATACGTTATACGTTATACGTTATACGTTATACGTTATACGTTATACGTTATACGTTATACGTTATACGTTATACGTTATACGTTATACGTTATTCGTTATACGTTATACGTTATACGTTATACGTTATACGTTATACCTTATACGTTATACGTTATACGTTATACGTTATACGTTATACGTTATACGTTATACGTTATACGTTATACGTTATACGTTATACGTTATACGTTATACGTTATACGTTATACGTTATACGTTATACGTTATACGTTATACGTTATACGTTATACGTTTACGTTATTCGTTATACGTTATACGTTATGCGTTATACGTTATACGTTATACGTTATACGTTATACGTTATACGTTATACGTTATACGTTATACGTTATACGTTATACGTTATACGTTATACGTTATACGTTATACGTTATACGTTATACGTTGTACGTTATACGTTATACGTTATACGTTATACGTTATAAGTTATACGTTGTGCGTTATACGTTATGCGTTATAGGATATACGTTATACGTTATACGTTATACTTTATACGTTATACTTTATACGTTATACGTTATACGTTATATGTTATACGTTATACGTTATACGTTACACGTTATACGTTATACGTTATACGTTATACGTTATACGTTATACGTTATACGTTATACGTTATACGTTATACGTTATACGTTATACGTTATACGTTATACGTTACACGTTATGCGTTATAGGTCATACCTTATACGTGATACGTCATACGTTATACGTTACACGTTATACGTTATACGTTATGCGTTATACGTTATGCGTTATACGTTATACGTTATGCGTTATACGCTATACGTTATGCGTTATAGGATATGCATTATGCGTTATAGGATATACGTTATACGTGATACCTTGTACGTTATACGTTGTACGGTATACGTTATACGTTATACGTTATACGTTATACGTTATACGTTATACGTTATACGTTATGCGTTATACGCTATACGTTATGCGTTATAGGATATACATTATGCGTTATAGGATATACGTTATACGTGATACCTTGTACGTTATACGTTGTACGTTATACGTTATACGTTATACGTTATACGTTATACGTTATACGTTATACGTTATACGTTATACGTTATACGTTATACGTTATACGTTATACGTTATACGTTATACGTTATACGTTATACGTTATACGTTATACGTTATACGTTATACGTTATACGTTATACGTTATACGTTATACGTTATACGTTATACGTTATACGTTATACGTTATACGTTATACGTTATACGTTATACGTTATACGTTATACGTTATACGTTATACGTTATACGTTATACGTTATACGTTATACGTTATACGTTATACGTTATACGTTATACGTTATACGTTATACGTTATACGTTATACGTTATACGTTATACGTTATACGTTATACGTTATACGTTATACGTTATACGTTATACGTTATACGTTATACGTTATACGTTATACGTTATACGTTATACGTTATACGTTATACGTTATACGTTATACGTTATACGTTATACGTTATACGTTATACGTTATACGTTGTACGTTATACGTTATACGTTATACGTTGTACGTTATACGTTATACGTTATACGTTATACGTTATACGTTATACGTTATACGTTATACGTTATACGTTATACGTTATGCGTTATACGCTATACGTTATGCGTCATTGGTCATACCTTATACGTGATACGTCATACGTTATACGTTATACGTTATACGTTATTCGTTATACGTTATACGTTATACGTTATACGTTATACGATATACGTTATACGTTTACGTTATACGTTATACGTTATACGTTATACGTTATACGTTATACGTTATACGTTATGCGTTATACGTTATGCGTTATACGTTATACGTTATACGTTATACGTTATACGTTATACGTTATACGTTATACGTTATACGTTATACGTTATACGTTATACGTTATACGTTATTCGTTATACGTTATACGTTATACGTTATTCGTTATACGTTATACGTTATGCGTTATACGTTATACGTTATACGTTATACGTTATACGTTATACGTTATATGTTGTACGTTATACGTTATACGTTATACGTTATACGTCATACGTTATACGTTATACGTTATACGTTATACGTTATACGTTATACGTTATACGTTATACGTTATACGTTATATGTTATACGTTATACGTTATACGTTATACGTTATACGTTATACGTTATACGTTATACGTTATACGTTATACGTTATACGTTATACGTTATACGTTATACGTTATACGTTATACGTTATACGTTATACGTTATACGTTATACGTTATACGTTATACGTTATACGTTACACGTTATGCGTTATAGGTCATACCTTATACGTGATACGTCATACGTTATACGTTACACGTTATACGTTATACGTTATGCGTTATACGTTATGCGTTATACGTTATACGTTATACGTTATACGTTATACGTTATACGTTATGCGTTATACGCTATACGTTATGCGTTATAGGATATACATTATGCGTTATAGGATATACGTTATACGTGATACCTTGTACGTTATACGTTGTACGTTATACGTTATACGTTATACGTTATGCGTTATACGTTATACGTTATACGTTATACGTTATACGTTATACGTTATACGTTATACGTTATACGTTATATGTTATACGTTATACGTTATACGTTATACGTTATACGTTATACGTTATACGTTATACGTTATACGTTATACGTTATACGTTATACGTTATACGTTATACGTTATACGTTATACGTTATACGTTATACGTTATACGTTATACGTTATACGTTATACGTTATACGTTACACGTTATGCGTTATAGGTCATACCTTATACGTGATACGTCATACGTTATACGTTACACGTTATACGTTATACGTTATGCGTTATACGTTATGCGTTATACGTTATACGTTATACGTTATACGTTATACGTTATACGTTATGCGTTATACGCTATACGTTATGCGTTATAGGATATACATTATGCGTTATAGGATATACGTTATACGTGATACCTTGTACGTTATACGTTGTACGTTATACGTTATACGTTATACGTTATGCGTTATACGTTATACGTTATACGTTATACGTTATACGTTTGACGTTATACGTTATACGGTATACGTTATACGTTATGCGTTATACGTTATACGTTATACGTTATACGTTATACGTTATACGTTATACGTTATACGTTATACGTTATACGTTATACGTTATACGTTATACGTTATAAGTTATACGTTGTGCGTTATACGTTATGCGTTATAGGATATTCGTTATACGTTATACGTTATACTTTATACGTTATACGTTATACGTTATACGTTATACGTTATACGTTGTGCGTTATACGTTATGCGTTATAGAATATACGTTATACGTTACACGTTATACGTTATACGTTATACGTTATACGTTATACGTTATACGGTATACCTTATGCGTTATACGCTATACGTTATGCGTTATAGGATATACATTATGCGTTATAGGATATACGTTATACGTGATACCTTGTACGTTATACGTTGTACGTTATACGTTATACGTTATACGTTATACGTTATACGTTATACGTTATACGTTATACGTTATACGTTATACGTTATACGTTATACGTTATACGTTGTGCGTTATACGTTATGCGTTATAGGATATACGTTATACGTTACACGTTATACGTTATACGTTATACGTTATACGTTATACGTTATACGGTATACCTTATGCGTTATACGCTATACGTTATGCGTTATAGGATATACATTATGCGTTATAGGATATACGCTATACGTGATACCTTGTACGTTATACGTTGTACGTTATACGTTATACGTTATACGTTATACGTTATACGTTATACGTTATACGTTATACGTTATACGTTATACGTTATACGTTATACGTTATACGTTATACGTTATACGTTATACGTTATACGTTATACGTTATACGTTATACGTTATACGTTATACGTTATACGTTATACGTTATACGTTATAAGTTATACGTTGTGCGTTATACGTTATGCGTTATAGGATATACGTTATACGTTATACGTTATACTTTATACGTTATACGTTATACGTTATACGTTATACGTTATATGTTATACGTTATACGTTATACGTTACACGTTATACGTTATACGTTATACGTTATACGATATACGTTATACGTTATACGTTATACGTTATACGTCATACGTTATACGTTATACGTTATACGTTATACGTTTGACGTTATACGTTATACGGTATACGTTATACGTTATGCGTTATACGTTATACGTTATACGTTATACGTTATACGGTATACGTTATGCGTTATACGCTATACGTTATGCGTTATTCGTTATACGTTATACGTTATGCGTTATACGTTATACGTTATACGTTATACGTTATACGTTATACGTTATACGTTATACGTTATATGTTGTACGTTATACGTTATACGTTATACGTTATACGTTATACGTTATACGTTATACGTTATACGTTATACGTTATACGTTATACGTTATACGTTATACGTTATACGTTATACGTTATACGTTATACGTTATACGTTATACGTTATACGTTATACGTTATACGTTATACGTTATACGTTATACGTTATACGTTATACGTTATACGTTATACGTTATACGTTATACGTTATACGTTATACGTTATACGTTATACGTTATACGTTATACGTTATACGTTATACGTTATACGTTATACGTTATGCGTTATACGTTATACGTTATACGTTATACGTTATACGTTTGACGTTATACGTTATACGGTATACGTTATACGTTATGCGTTACACGTTATACGTTATACGTTATACGTTATACGGTATACGTTACGCGTTATACGCTATACGTTATGCGTTATAGGATATACATTATGCGTTATAGGATATACGTTATACGTGATACCATGTACGTTATACGTTGTACGTTATACGTTATACGTTATACGTTATACGTTATACGTTATACGTTATACGTTATACGTTATACGTTATACGTTATACGTTATACGTTATACGTTATACGTTATACGTTATACGTTGTGCGTTATACGTTATGCGTTATAGGATATACGTTATACGTTACACGTTATACGTTATACGTTATACGTTATACGTTATACGTTATACGGTATACGTTATGCGTTATACTCTATACGTTATGCGTTATAGGATATACATTATGCGTTATAGGATATACATTATGCGTTATAGGATATACGTTATACGTGATACCTTGTACGTTATACGTTGTACGTTATACGTTATACGTTATACGTTATACGTTATACGTTATACGTTATACGTTATACGTTATACGTTATACGTTATACGTTATACGTTATACGTTATACGTTATACGTTATACGTTATACGTTATACGTTATACGTTATACGTTATACGTTATACGTTATACGTTATACGTTATACGTTATACGTTACACGTTATGCGTTATAGGTCATACCTTATACGTGATACGTCATACGTTATACGTTACACGTTATACGTTATACGTTATGCGTTATACGTTATGCGTTATACGTTATACGTTATACGTTATACGTTATACGTTATACGTTATGCGTTATACGCTATACGTTATGCGTTATAGGATATACATTATGCGTTATAGGATATACGTTATACGTGACACCTTGTACGTTATACGTTGTACGTTATACGTTATACGTTATACGTTATGCGTTATACGTTATACGTTATACGTTATACGTTATACGTTTGACGTTATACGTTATACGGTATACGTTATACGTTATGCGTTATACGTTATACGTTATACGTTATACGTTATACGGTATACGTTATGCGTTATACGCTATACGTTATGCGTTATAGGATATACATTATGCGTTATAGGATATACGTTATACGTGATACCTTGTACGTTATACGTTGTACGTTATACGTTATACGTTATACGTTATACGTTATACGTTATACGTTATACGTTATACGTTATACGTTATACGTTATACGTTATACGTTATACGTTATACGTTATACGTTATACGTTATACGTTATACGTTATACGTTATACGTTATACGTTATACGTTATACGTTATACGTTATACGTTATACGTTATACGTTATACGTTACACGTTATGCGTTATAGGTCATACCTTATACGTGATACGTCATACGTTATACGTTACACGTTATACGTTATACGTTATGCGTTATACGTTATGCGTTATACGTTATACGTTATACGTTATACGTTATACGTTATACGTTATGCGTTATACGCTATACGTTATGCGTTATAGGATATACATTATGCGTTATAGGATATACGTTATACGTTGTACGTTATACGTTATACGTTATACGTTATGCGTTATACGTTATACGTTATACGTTATACGTTATACGTTATACGTTATACGTTATACGTTATACGTTACACGTTATACGTTATACGTTATGCGTTATAGGATATACGTTATACGTTACACGTTATACGTTATACGTTATACGTTATACGTTATACGTTATACGGTATACGTTATGCGTTATACGCTATACGTTATGCGTTATAGG